>NW_025744599.1:0-250000 GCF_021184085.1 Oncorhynchus gorbuscha
GAAAGCATTTAGTTAATCTTTTAGGCTTGAGTTACTGGACAGCTCTCGCCTGGATTTCCCTTTGTCATCACTGATAGTTTGTAAGCCTTGCCACATCCGACGAGCGTCGGAGCCGTTGGATTCGATCTTAGTCCTGTATTGATGCTTTGCCGGTTCAGGAAGATAGCATTATTGTCAGATTTGATAAATGGAGGGCAAGGCAAATCATTGTGTGGAGTAAAGGTATCTGGAGTTGTTTTGCCTCTTGTTGAACAGGTGACATGCTGGTAGAAATTGAGCCCAAACTGATTTTAGTATACCTACATAAAATCACTGGCCACTAGGAGGGCTGAGGAAAATATGTTCAGCGGGACCTTTAACCTCTTAAGCCTAGCCCTGTTTACTGCCCATAATGGAGGAATTGGGTACCCATATAAAACAGGATAAATTTGTCAAAAGTTGCTAATATATGCATATAAAAAATATTATCGAATAGAAAACACTAAAGCTTCTAAAACCGTTTAAATTTTGTCTCTATGTAAAGCAGAAGTCTCAGGGCATGCATTCTCCCAAAATCTCTCGTCATGGAAAAAGTTGGCTCAACCTTGACGTCATCTTAAACGCCTTCCCAAACAACTACCGCTCTGGGAACAGTTCCTACGTGTTCAGCGCGAAGCCTGCTTTCAATGGGGCTTCTCATTGTGTGAATCGCGCGCTCACGAGACGTTGAGCGTGCCGAAAGGTCTCGGTCACGCGAAAAAAAAGTGTACGTTTATGCGTGCTCTGCTCCCGCTCTCTCTTTTCTTCAGGATCAATTAAAAGACATGCGTGTTTCGCTTCGTCCTCACAATTGCTGTACACCTTTATAACATGTTAAAGCTTAATTATGAACATAGTTTGCCAAGTTCTCGACATATAATATATATTTGACGTTTTTTGGTGCGCATCCACTTGAATTTTGCCTACATTTAGACCGAAATGAGGCTATTTTGAGAACCGAAAGACGCAGACTTGAAAACTAAATGCTGTTTTGGTAAGTATAATCCCTTCCAGGTCTTTTGATGGAAGAACAGCAAAGGTAAGGGAATATTTATGTGTTAATTTTGAGTTTCTGTCGACTCCAAGATAGAGGCATAGTAGTATAGCCTAGTAAACGCAAACTGTAACGTTAAAAATAAATAAATGTAACAGCGTTTGCATTTAGAAGAAGTGTATCTTCCTATACATATGTAAAACATGCATATTTAGTCAAAGTTTATGATGTGTATTCCTTGTTAGCTGACGTTATCTGCCGGGGCCATTTCATTTCTCCTGACATTTTAGTAGCATTTTTTGAACGATGTGTCATTGTAAACAGAGATTTATGGATATATATTGCAGATTATTGAAAAAAAATGAATGTACTGTGTAACATGTTATATTACTGTCATCTGATGAAGATTTCAAAAGGTTCGTGATATGATTTTTTTTTATCCTGCGTTTGTTGATTGCGTATTTTTTCCTACTTGGCTATGCTAATGAGCTATGTCTGCGGTGGTGGTTTGACATAAATATGTGCTATGTTTTCGCCGTAAAACATTTTAGAAATCTGACTTGTTGCCTGGATTCACAACGAGTGTAGCTTTAATTCAATACCCTGCATGTGTATTTTAATGAACGTTTGAGTTTTAACTAATACTATTAGCATTTAGCATAGCGCATTTGCATTTCCAGAGCTCTAGATGGGAAGCCTGCGTGCCAGGTAGAAGCAAGAGGTTAAGGGACAGGCAGTTACCGTCATAATCGGCACACGCTTGTCGGATTTAAAAAAAATATCCGATTGCAATGTCGTCTCAGCAGCAGACAGTTGCAAACTCAAACATTGAAAATCAACCTAGCATGTGAACAGAACGATGTAACTGGCCAGGAAACAAGATAATGTCACACTAATAGTCTGTCAATTCAACCAAATTCATCATGTGAGATTTGGACATTTGCTCTGTTTAACCACCTGCCAACGTGGCTGGTGAAATGTACATTCTTAGCCACCAATGACAAAACCTACCCACATTAGTAGGGTGTTAATTTCAAACCCTGGTTGCTAGTTGAAAATACCAATCGAGCAATAGAATGTACCAGAAGCCACCAAAATAAAGTTTGTTCAGCAAACATTTTGGGAATCTGGCTGGCTACTTTTTCTATTTGGCTGGCTACTCCATGCGTTAGTGGAAAACACTTGTTTACCATGTAATAATGTGTACCAGCACTATAATTAAGAGTAAATAAAATGTCAGCTGTCAGTACTATATAGCAATCTAACTACTACACCAATTACGCTGTCTAACTACCATGTAACAATTTTATGGTCACTTGATGCCAAAGGATTTTCTTTACCCTACTATGAACATCACTTCTTTCCTGAAATTGGCAATTGTCATATTACTATACGGTCTGTGCCCATAGCAAGACCCAGCCTTTCCCTCATTGAACTTTCTCTTTCCCTGCCAGATAATGTATAAGACTGTGCCATTTAAGTACTCCACCTTGCCCAGTGACAGGGGAAAGGTGTGTTGGTATTGACTGCTAAATGGCTGTAAATTAATATGAGAATATGATCCTTGTTGTGCTAGAGGAATAAGAAGAGTCCGCCTTGCACAGTGACAGGAAGGGACAAGGTTTTAGAGACTAACCCGTTCAGAAAGTGCTCGAAGAGATGAAGCTGCCCATCCTTACACACAACCGCCAGCCTCACCGCCTAGGAGAAATAGAAATAGCATTAGGCATGTGTCAGAAGGCCTGTCCCAAATCACCCACCACAACCTTGCCTTTGACCCCAAATGCACACCCACAGTTTCTAAGTAATGTCTTGAACCAAGGTAGGCACTTATCAGTGAATCAAGTTCAGTCAACAGCCCCATTATTATTTTACAGAGGATACGCTCCATCCCCTCAGATCTCAATCTCACGGCCATTAGGTCAGGGCACAGTGTGAGAAGGGAGTACACGATGACGATTGAGAGAGCAGGGTGGAGAGTGAGCGAGTGATATAGATTAACTTCCACAGCCAGTGCTTCTGGGTCCTTCACTGGGGGACGTTTGGTGAACTGAAACTTGTTAGGTAAAACAGACCCCCTATCCTACCTCCAGTGAGGCAAGGTCGACTCACCTCTTCCTTGCTGTTGGAAGTGAAGAGGTCAATGTGCTGGGGGTCGTCCGTCAGGGTGAAGGACACCACCGAGTTCTTGTCATTGCTGTCCTCCTGGACTTGCCTGAGGGGTGGATGGACAGACATGAAGATGAAGCACACACACCAGCCCAAAGTCGAGCCATTTGGCGTTTCTTTTTTCATTTGTAAACTTAACCTTGAGTTCTTAGCAGCAAGTGACCAATACAAATCAATTGACAAAAACATTTGTTAATTAGGGATGTAAAAGTTAACATTAACCACTTAAGCCTACCCCTTACTTTTTCAAACATTGTTAAAAATCGCGCAACATTTCAGCGTCCTGCTACTCATGCCAGGAATATAGTATATGCATATGATTAGTAGGTGTGGATAGAAAACACTGGCGTTTCTAAAACGGGTTAAATCACGGCTGTGTCTATAACAGAGCGTGTGTTTCATCGAAAAGCGCAAGAAAACCTGAACACCGAAAACTGGGAAAAATATAAATGCGCCACTTGCATGTATTGTCTATGGGAAAGCAAATTACATGGGGCTGAGATTGCAAGTCCTACAGCTTCCACACGATGTCACCAGTCTTGTCAATTGCCTGGGCTTTGTTTCGTGGTCAAAAGAGTAAGAGAGAGCCCATTCCTGCCGGTATCCGACAGGATGTTTGAGAAATTTTCGACCATGATTTGAAGACGTGGAGCTATCAAATACACATTGCCCCATGATCAATTTGATAGATTATTAACTTTTACTAATACCTAAAGTTGGATTACAAAAGTATTTCGAAGTGTTTTGTGAAAGTTTATCGTCGACTTTTTTAATTTTAAAAAGTGACGTTGCGTTTTAAAACAGTGTTTTTTTCCTGGATCACACTTTTCATAGATCGATATTTAGGGTATATATGGACCGATTTAATCGAGAGAAAAAAAGACCCAATAGTGATGTTTATGGGACATCTAGGAGTGCCAACAAAGAAGCTCGTCGAAGGTAATGAATGTTTTATATTTTATTTCTGCGTTTTGTGTAGCGCCGGCTATGCTAATTATTTTGTTTACGTCCCCTTCAGGTATTTCGGGGTGTTGCATGCTATCAGATAATAGCTTCTCATGCTTTCGCCGAAAAGCATTTTAAAAATCTGACTCATTGGCTGGATTCACAACGTGTAGCTTTAATTCAGTACCCTGCATGTGTGTTTTAATGAACGTTTGAGTTTTAACAAGTGCTATTAGCATTTAGCATAGCGCATTTGCATTTCCAGATGGCTAGATGGCACGCCTGCGTGTCAGGTGGGCTTAAGAGGTTAATAACAATAATAATAATATTATTATTATATAACAATAGGGAAGAAAATATTCATCTTTTTAATTGTTACCTTTATGGAGTGCACTCAAATTCACAACGGTCTAATAAAAATATCAAATGTCACTGCCTATCCTTGCAGGGGTCACGTTGCTCAAACAGAAAAGCAAAGAAACGCAGATCTAAAAAGGCTTTTTAGTGTAAATTATGCTCGGCTTCACTCAGGGTTTGCTCCAAATGATGAATGTAAAAGGTCTAATTCCGTGCTTCAGTTGCACTTCTCCACTTGGAAAAAAGATTTGCTCTCGTCATTGGATCACGAGATTCTGCTCCAGTTCTTTCCAAAATGCAAGATTAACTTCAAGCAAAACATTAGGAAATGTAGCTGGCCCCATTCCTTCTACCATAAACTGTAGAAATATGGCCATGTGTCGTTTTGGCAAAAAAATACCTTGCCTTTTCATTGTACACCTATTTATGTGCAGTTGCTATCCAAATAGTGTAGCACTTTGGTTGTCATCTGATGAACTACTTTCTGTCAAATGTGTAGCACTAATGTATTTTGTGTGAATAAAAACTAGTGACATGCCCTAAAACACTATTGAAGCAAAAAATAACATGATTGTTTTTTTTAGGTCTGCTCTTTGAAAATACAGATTTCTGAAAGCCAATTGTGACCGCTGACTTCTATGAAGCAATTTCAGATTTACATTTTAGACAAAGCCTCGTTAAAAGTAGGCTTATTTCTCCAATTAATACTACCGCAACTAATCGAATACTAACGTCCGTTTGGATAACCATTCTCATCCCTAGGCTGAAGTAGCATTGTGGCTAAGCTATAGATGTCTAAAGCATGGGGTTGGCCATATGCATGTGGAAGCTACCCTAAGGAGCTAATCAAAAACATATTCCAGAATTTGAGATTCAATATAAATACTAGCTTAGTATTATGACACAATACGATAAAGAACACAAAACATTCCATAGTAATATACACTGCACTTAATGTACAGAACATTATGAAAACCTGCTCTTTCAATGACAGACTGACCAGGTGAATCCAGATGCAAGACACCATACTTGTTGTCACTTGTTAAATACACTTCAAAATCAGTGTAGATAAAGGGGAGGAGACCGGTTAAAGGATTTTAAAGCCTTGAGACAATTTCAGATATGGATTGTGTATGTGTGCCATTCAGAGGGTGAACGGGCAAGACAAAAGTTAAGCACCTTAAATCAACCCAGGCACACCGGGTTGATTTAAGACCTGCAACACTGCTGGGTTTGTCACCCAACCGTTTCTCGTGTGTATCAAGAATAGTCCACCACCCAAAGGACATCCCAACAACTTGACAACTGTGGGAAGCATTGGATTCAACATGGGCCACCGTCCATGTGGAACACATGACATCTTGTAGAGTCCATGCCCCAACAAATTGAGGCTGTTCTGAGGGCAAAGGTGGGGTGAACTCAATATTAGGAAGGTGTTTTTAATGTTTTGTACACTCAGTGTATCAAATATATGGGCAACTGGCCATCTGGAGAGCTAGGCCGCTGTCTAAGAGTCTAAGGCAATGCATCTCAGTGATACAGGAGTCACTACAGACACCCTGGTTTGAATCCAAAGCTGTATCACAACCAGCCGTGATTGTGCCGCCCTATAGGGCGCACAATTAGCCCATCGTAGTCCAGGTTAGGCCCGTGTAGCCCATCTTTGTAAAAAATAATTTATTCTTAACTGACTTGTCTAGTTAAGTTATACAAAAAAAAAATAATCATTTGAGCAGACTTTTGAACCAGAATTCCTCAAACACACCAGTGTAACCTTAACAATGTCCTAAGAGTGGGTCTAAAAAATAATAAAAAAGAACTACACACAGTAACTCTTGGAAGTATTACAAAAACAAATATTTTTTGCTCTGCATGTGTGTGTATATTTGCATAGGGCCTAGCCTATGCCACACCATTTACCACCCAAGGGTCGGAACTCAACACATTCGTAGATTGCAAACCAAATATGATATTCCTAGGTAGCCATACAACAGATCAAAGATAAATCTCATGTCCTACAAAAAATGTTTCCATTCGCAGGCCTATACAGTGCATTCGGAAATAATTCAGACCCCTTGACTCTTCCACATTGTTACATTACAGCCTTATTATAATATGGATTCAATTGTTTTTTGACCCTCAATCTACACACAATAATCCATAAAAGTGAATACCAGTTTAAGCTAAAAAAATAAATAAAAAAAAATACTTTATCTACATAAGTATTCACACCCTTTGCAATGACACTTGAAATTGAGCTCATCCCTTTCCATTAAACATCCTTGAGATGTTTCAACAACTTAATTTGAGTCCACATGTTGTAAATTCAATTGATAGGACAGGATTGTCTCAAGACACAGATCTGGGGAAGGATACCAAAACATTTCTGCAGCATCGAAGGTCACCAAGAACACATTGGCCACAACCATTCTTCAAATGGAAGAAGTTTGACTCTTTCTAGAGGTAGGCCACCCAGCCACTGAGCAATAGGGGAAGAAAGGCCTTGGTCAGGGAGATGACAAAGAACCCGATGGTCACAGACAAAGCGCCAGAATTCCTGTCTTCCCAACAATTAAACTGAACAAAAATATAAATACAACACTTAGTAAAATTGTTGTGAGTTACAGTACAATCAGTCAATTGAAGTAAACTCATTACGCCCCAATCCATAGATTTCACATAACTGGGCAGGGGTGCAGTCATGGGTGGAAAGGGTAGCAAGAGTGAGAGCCAGCAGAGCAACAGGGACAGGGCAGATATTGTCATTGCAAGAAACAGGTTAATGCACATTAATGCAGACCAAAAAATGGTTTAAAAAGCCAAAAATCTGCAGGAACGTTGTGAAGCCTAATCACTGACATAAGCAAAATTGCTTCCGAAAGAGGGCAATGTCTTTGTAGGTCATTTTCACTTTATCAACCCAGGTGTAGTTAGTGTTGTCTATCAAACTGTATAGGCCACCTTGTTCTCTCCTCTGGCAACAGCCTGACTCACTGGCACATGCACTTGACGTAAACAGAGGCGCACATGTCAATAGCTCTAACATCTTAATAGTGCGCCGCAAGTATTATTTTATGTTAAATTTTGTAGATTTTCTTTGCCGCAGGGGCAACAATTAAGATGAGGCACAATATAATGGAAGCACCAATTATCTCTGCCACATGTTTAAATACCTTTGAAAGTGAAATGTAAGACTTAAGGCCTCTAAATCAGAGTTTAAAAAAGACTTTAAGGACCAGCAGACTTAAACATTGGGAGCACTTTGATCAGGATGATTGTTTCTATGTACCTTACAAAGCATGCCTGTAACCCAATGCACCGCTTTTCAAATATTTTAGGCCAAATTTGAGCAGATTCATAGCGATTAAATACAGAAAGTCAAGCAAATATTTGTGACTAATTATATTTAGATCATTTGACAGCCCTATTCTTTAAAGAATCAGGCTGTCAAGACAAATTACAGGTCTCATTTACAAAGGAGCTCCTTCAAACAAGTCACTTCAAATCACATGGAACACAAAACAACCCCTGTGTATAATGGATCTACTGAGGAAAGCATTATGGCGGTCCGTTCTCACCACACACTGATGAGTCTGTCTTGGGCCGCCCCGGACAGGAAGTAGAGGCCATTGCTGTCCGGGGGACGCGTGGTGGCGAAGCGCAGGTTCGTCACAGCTGTGGAGTGACCTGTGAACTTCTGATGAAAACAGTGGGAGTTAGACATCTTAAAGACAGGGGGGCATTTGAATAATATCCTCCTCCTTGAGGTAATCACTGTTCTGGAACGTGTTCATTAGGACACAACAGAAAATGTTCTGCAACGAAGAGGCTTTCTTATCGGCCAAGTCCAGGTACTACCTCTGCATTTCGGTTTTGTTACACGACCCAAATCGGACACTGTTGGAACAGTACTAGGGCGGTAACACTCCCACAATTTGTCAACCAAGACTCTTCAGTTCTTTCGGCCAATCGGTTGGTTGAAATTTTAAAACATGTATTTTTAAACCTGTTTGAATAAAACCAACTCTATGTAGGCTACTGAGGTTGTATGATGCTTTAAGCACTGCAAATCAAAGTGACAAATCAATCAAGGAGCCTGAGATCAATATAACCTAACCCAGAAGAAAAACAATGTGCTCCCGACCCAAACCTCCTCCCGCTGCTGGTCTTAGCACACTACCATTACACTCTTGAAGTTGCCGGTAATTGGTTATAGCAGCAGTCCGCAACCTTGTCCATTCGGAATGCCAAGACATCTTACCATTTATACTGATCTGCGTGCAAGCACGAGGAACAATTATATATATATTTATCTCAAAATCAATTTCATATGGTTAATACATTCTAAATTAAAATGAGTTATTTTTTTTATAAAACTATTGCCAATATGTAAAAATAGCCTACATAAAAGTCAAATAACACCAGTCTGCAGGTTAAAAAAAATAAAAAATTCAGACAAAAATATTCCACAAATCACATTGCCTACACAAGGCCTGTCTGCAAGGAACTTGAAACATTGTATTTGCACAAGGGATAAGTAACCACGTAAGCCTATTTTGACGTTTCCACCGGATCAGAGTATGACATTTTTTGGAGGTGTTGGGTCATTGTCCTGTTGAAAAACAAATGATAGGATGGCGTATCGCTGCAGAATGCCGTGGTTGCCGTGCAGGTTAAACGTGACTTGAATTCTAAATAAATCACTGACTGTCACCACAAAGCACTCCCACACAGCATAGTGTCACCTGCCAAGCACCCCCACCCCACCTCCTCCATGCTTCACGGTGGAAACCACATATACGGAGACCATCCTTTCACCTATAGTCTCACAAAGACAGCGGTTGGAACCAAACACATTTTTACATTTCTCCACCTGTCTAATATCCATTGCTCGTGTTTCTTGGCCTAAGCAAGTCGTCTTATTGGTGTCCTTTAATGGTCTCTTTGCAGTAATTTGACCATGAAGGCCTGATTCACACAGTCTCCTCTGAACAGTTGATGTTGACATGTGTCTGTTACTTGAACTCTAAAGCATTTATTTGTTCTGCAATTTCTACGGCTGTTAACTCAATTAACTTATCCTCTGCAGCAGATATAACTTTGGGTTTTCCTTTCCTGTGGCGGTCCTCATGAGCCCATCTCATCATAGCGCTTGATGGTTTCAGCAACTGCACATGAAGATTAATTTCAAAGTTAGACATTTTCCAGATTGACAGCTTCATGTCTTAAAGTAACGGACTGCCATTTATTTATGTTTGCTGATTTGTGTTCTTGCCATAATATGGACTTTGTAACCAAAAAGCATACTTACATTTCAAAACCATCTTTATTTAATTACTGCAGTAATGGAGCTTGTCAACAAACCACCCGTAAGTGATTTGTTGAGACCCCAACGACAAGAGAAACCATGGCCTTTTATAACAAAGACACACCCCCTTCAGTCTACATGACAGATGTATGGAATGGGTAACAGGGTTAGGATTTGTATATTACTATCTGCTGTGAATTGTTAAGAATCTGCTGTACAAATAGTCCTTATTGTGTAGAGACTAGGTCTACCCCCAGAATCATCTCTTCCTGGCACCCAGAGAAAATTTTACTTAAATGTAACTTAAGGCACACCTGTAAATTGAAATGTAGTCCAGGTGACTACCTCATGAAGCAGGTTTGAAATATATTTAGATTTGCTTTACACTTTTGTTTACTACATGATCCCATGTGTTATTTCATGGTTGTGATGTATTCACTATTATTAAACAATGTAGTAAACAACAAAAATAAAGAAAAAACCCTGGAATGGGTACCATAACTATTAAGGTCCGTCGTGGTCTGGAGCGGTGTGTCACAGCATCATTGGACTGGGCTTGTCATCATTGCAGGTAATCTCAATGCTGTGTGTTACAGGGAAGACATCCTCTTCCCTCATATGGTACCCTTCATCCTTCATCCTGACATGACAATGCCACCAGCCATACTGCTTGTTTGTGATCTCCAGCAAGACAGGAAGGTCGGTGTTCTGCCATGGCCAGCGAAGAGCCCAGATCTCAATCTCATTGAGCAGGTCTGGGATCTGTTGGATCGGAGGGTGAGGGCTATGGCCATTCCCCCCAGAAACATGCCTTGGTGGAAGAGTGGGGTAACAGTTCACACTGGTATATGTGGTGCAGTCCATGAGGAAGAGATGCCCTGCAGTACTTAATGCAGCAGTTGACCACACCAGATACTGTTACTTTTGACCCCCTCTGTTCAGGGACACATGGAACTTGTTCAGTTTGTCTCAGTTGTTGAATCTTGTGTTCATATGAATATTTACACTTTTGCTGAAAACAAAGTTGACAGGGAGGACGTTTCTTTTTTTGCAGAGTTCATACACACAACCATATATACACAACTATCCTAACCATTTTCTCTGAAACTCAAAATTGAACTTGGGTGCTTCCTGTTTCCATTGATCCGTCACAGTTGACAGTCCATGTCAGAGCAAAAACCAAGCCATGGTGTTTAAGGAATTGTCCGTACATCTGAGACAGGATTGTGTCAAAATCTGGGCAAGGGCACCATTATTTCTTTCTTCGGCATTGAAGGTCCTCAAGAACACAGTGGCCTCCATCATTCTTACACGGAAGTTTGGAACCACCAAGACTCTTCCTAGAGCTGGCCGCACAGCCAAACTGAGCAATCGGGGGAGAAGGGCCTCAGTCAGAAAGGTGACCAAGAACCAGCGGGTCCAGAGTTCCTCTGTGGAGATGGGAGAACCTTCCAGAAGGACAACCATCTGTGACACTCCACCAATCAGGCCTTTATGATGGAGTGGCCAAGTGGAAGCCACTCCTCAGTGAAAGGAACATGACAGCCCACTTGGAGTTTGCCAAAAGACACCCAATGGACTATCATACCATGAAACAAAATGCTCTTGTCTGATGAAACCAAGATTGCACTTGTTGGACAGAAAGCCAAAAGTCACATCTGGAAGAAACCTGGCACCCTCCCTACAGTGAAGCATGGGTGGCAGCATCATGCTGTGGATATGTTTTTCAGCGGCAGAGTCTGGGAGACTAGTCAGGATCGAGAGAAAAATGAACGGAGCAAAGTACAAAAATCATCGATGAAAACCTGCTCAGTAGCACTCAGGACCTCAGACAGGGGCGAAGGTTCACCTTCCAACAGGACACCGACCCTAAGCACACAGCATAGACAATGCAGGAGGCTTCAGGACTTGTCATGCCTGGACTTGAACCGGAGCTAACATCTCTGGAAAGACCTGAAAATAGCTGTGCAGCAGCACTCCCCATCCAACCTGACAGAGCTTGGGGGGGGACCTGCAGAGAATGGAAGAAACTCCCCAAATACAGGTGTGCCAAGCTCGTCTTCATACCCAAGCAGACTTGAGGCTGTAATCACTGCGAAACTGCAGAGTAACGGGTCTGAAAATATGTACATATATATATTTTTACAATTACAAAAATGTCTAACTCCTGTTTTTCCTTTGTCATTATGGGGTATTGTATGTAGACTAACAGGGGAAAAACAATTATCCATTTTTGAAGGATTCAAAAAAATAAATGGAGAAAGTCTAGGCGTTTGAATACTGTCCAAATGCACTGTACATTAACTAAAAGGTGAGGATAGGGGCCTTGGTGTCAGTTCCCCTGGACAGTATCATGAATTCATGTGAATGTGGGCCATGTCACTACTGGAAAGGTCCCACTAACATACCCGGTACACCTCCTTGGTCTTGAGGTCCCACATCTTGATGGTCTGTCCCGCTGAGAGCAGCAGTTTGCCATCAGGACTCACACACAGACTGGTCACTGACGCACGGTCCGCCTTCCACTTACTGTTGAGAAAAGTGAATATTAATGGGTCTTCCATAAAATAAACCATTCCTTCCACCATATTGTTTATTGACGAGAGTGGGAGAGAGAAAAGATAGGATTGGGGTGTCAATGGGCAGGGGACAGGTTTGCTGGGGGGGCGGTGGCAATTACAGCTACACCACCCACGGTAAAGGTTTACGAAATTCTAAATCACCAAGTGCATTGATACAGATGCACAACTTATCTATTCTTCCCGATGCTTTCATCGCTCTGGGACATTTGCCTTTGTAAGCAGTCTGTTAGCCACTGTTCTATACTCTACACAAAGTTCAACCTGACCTAACCAGGTCTAATAGCCTTTGAGTGGCTAGACCAATGTTTTTTCTTATTCCCCTGGATATCGACATTTACACAAGTTAGAAATATCAGGTTGACGCACCATAACAGATTTCAAATGCACTTTGATTGTGAATGTAGTCTGGTATTAACTAACTGATCCCTACAGCGAGGGAAACCTGTGGTGGAGGACAGACCTTTCAACTCCTAAAAAGGTGTTACTGCTAAGCCATAGACTATCGCAGAGAAATACCTTCTGAATTTAGACCACTTTGAATGACTGATTTCTACAAACACAGAAAGGGAAGGTACCCACCAGCGGGTCTTGCTTGTCTGCAGGTCCCACTCTACGATGTAGGAGTCGTCTGAGCCGCTGTAGAGCAGGCTGTCCTCGGGGTGCCACTCAACACAGTTCACGCCCCCATTGTGACCTCCATCCTGGGAAGGAGCAGAGGCCAAATATGAGCTTTAATAATGAGAAAGAACATTACACACCAAATAAATTCATATGGTTTACAGTTTGGATAAAGACAGTATCAGACATTTCAATAATAATTATTCTACCTGAGATGCAAGGTTGATGACTAAAAAGTAATTGTTAAGTTACAAAATAAATCCCATGACTGTAAATGAACGCATCATACAGGGATGTATTTTCAAATAAATATCTTGAAAAGTTAAGGGCTGACAAGCTAAACAATTAGGGACTGTCAACAATGGACAAATGAAACAAATACTAGGAGTTTCTTGCTTGGAATTTTTCTTTAAGTCGATCTCAGCTCAATTGTCTGGGGCAAAGTTAAAACCTCCCCATTCATGTAAGAAAGATTTTAGGGAAAATGTTGATTTTGTACATGTATTAAACTGTGACCAATTCCAGCCCCCTTGCTTAGAAGATGTGGGGTCCTCCCCAGGTTAATTGATATGATAAAGGACTGAGAAGCTAAGTTCTGGTGACTTAGACATTCCACTCAAGTTACCAAATAAAAGGATGCGGACACCATCTAAAACTTAACTTCCACCTCCAGAAATGGGCCCAATAACTAACTATTAAAATATTTAAATTATTTTAAACATATTGGACCATGCATGGGCCATTTCAGGGGTATTCAACTCTTAACCTACAAGGTCAGGAGCCTGCTGCTTCTGTCCTACCGAATAATGAATTGCATAGAGCTGGTGTCCCAGGTCTAAATCAGACCCTGATTTTAAGGGAACAATGAAATTGTCACCAATCTACACTGACCTAAAAAAAAATAACCTCTCCAAAATGCATTTCATAGAAATCCATCGCAGTGACAGAACATTAACCCGTGACTTGTCACTGGAGTCTCCTATAATACATATTTTTCAAGTACCATGTTCAACCACAAAGTCAACCATTTCATTGCATTGCGCTGAATACGATTTTTGGTACTTCCCAAATTGGCAATGAAAGTCATGCTACATCCAAGTCCTTACCAGTGTGCAGTGCAGTGCCCCCTTCACTGCGCTGTAAATGATAATGCTGCCCGCCACTGTTCCCAGAGCCAACAGATCCGCCAAATCCTCCACATGCCCTGCCTCTGATTTCCTCTTCTTCCTCCGGGGTCCCTCCTGAAGTAAAATAATACAGTTTAAGTCAATCACGTTTTATTATTGACTTTGACACAGGACTTCAGTTTTCCTTTTCTGTTTCGTAGGCCTCGTCTATGGGTGGTCTGAATTTCCAGAGCGTCTTGAATTAACAAGAATCCAAAATAATGAGACTAGACTACAACATCAAAAGCATCTGCTAAATTACAAAAGTATATTGTTGTCAAATACTTATGGTCACAAATCCCACATGTAGACAATTGGCTAGCATATAGCTACACTTTTAGATGTAGTTCTAGGATACATTTTTACAATGTGTTATTTGGTTCTTTCCGGTTCCAGGAACACCTTTCACCAAATAATTAGTTGGGTTTAAATGTTGAACAACGAACCAAAAGGTGTTTTCCTACCGGTTGTTCTTTATAGAGTTTATAGTGACAATTTAAGACTAGGAACATTGGCCGTGGAATGCTGATTGGGGGTATAATGCACTTTGTCATGCATACTTAAGGGTAAATTGTCAGTGCTTAAGGAAATTGTCAAATGTATTTACAAAGCCCGTTTTACACGTGGAGTCAAACTTATTTTGTAAAACTCAATGCTATTAAAATAATTACGTCAGTCGTGTATTGTTCTGTGTTACGGTTAACTTCTATAAAGTAAACCATTGAGGTGGTAAAAATTAGGATTTGGATATCTGAATCTGCGTCATATACGGTGAATAGCTAACTAGAGGAGCTAACCTAACTAGGTACAGTTACCCTTTACGGTTCGCTAACGAGATAGCTAGCTACATTTAACGTGTTCGTACTTGAAATCAATTCATTTCTGGTGGTCCCTATATACATTTGTTATACTGAAAAGTCCCTTTTTGGTAAGAATCAAGACACCTTCAAAAAGAGACATGTGGCAAATTTTTGGGGCGACCACCACGTGCGAAAAACATGTGCGTCCTACAGGACAGTTGCTGTAACGGACTTTAGCGCGTTGCTAACGAAGCTAACATGGTAAGTACTTTGCTAGGCAGTCCACACAACAAAATGGTAAACGACTAAAGATGATACTTCACAAGTATTCATCTAATAAATTAAACATTTTCATAAATACATTTTATAAAGTTATTACAAAGTGATCTCCTAGCAGGCTCACCCGGGCCTATGGCTATACATCGCCCAAACATACCTTGGCGATTCGGCATGGTCCCCAAACTATGCAGGTACAAGTGGCACTCAAGTGGGCTGAAGGTACGTATTCTTGATGAAGTATTTTACTATCTGTGTTCCATATACGGAGTCTGCCATCTTGGGCAAATGAAGCTAGGTATTGGCGTGATTTTGGCGAGAAAACGCAGGGTAGACGCAACGAAGGATTGCATCCACCGTCCGCCATTATTGAAGCAATGTCTGCGTTCCTTGCCAAGAACCACGTGTTATCATCCACCGAGCAGGCGCGTTGGCGCATCAGTTTCATTGGTTACTGTGAGATTATTGGGGCGTGGTTAAAATGATAGAAATTGGAACGTTGGAACCACAAACCATGGCATGACTGTTAAACTCATGGGTACATTCTCAATGGCTGCCTGGTCATGTAGAATGTTAATTCATTGGACGCTAACTGATGTGGCTCATGCAAAGGAATGTATTTTTTGTAACGGCAATTGAGTTCATTCAACAAATCACATTACAGGTTGATGGGTGTACTTCCTGCTTTTAGTTCTATGGTTCGTGGATATTACTTCCTGCTTTGCTTCTATGGGTACACTCTTAGCCGCAAATCCACCCTTTTTTTCTTAACAACAAATCAATGCATAAAGCACATGAGGGAATGCAAGAATTCATAGATTAAACAATGGTCAATCGAACTAGTGGGTACAATATCACATTACAATTACACAAGGACCTTAAGGGACATACATATACTTACAATTCCGCAGATCCACCCACGTATTCCCTTTTCAACGCAATTAAGCCAAAATCACGCCCCGTTATTCAGAAAGGTGTTGTACAACGCTATGAGCGCTCTCCAAGTCCGGAAGTGAATACCACGTAGCGCGAAATGTCAGTCAATTATTAATCAAATTTGCCCTTGTATTTCAAAATATAATAACATAATGTCGTGGACAGAGCTAGCCATTAACGTACCTTAACTATTAAAGACAGATTCAATGGCTGTTGCATAGTGTATTCGACTGAATGATTAGCTTAGAAATATTTGGGAAATTCTGAATAATAAGCACGTTTTTACCTGATAATTGACTACTAATGATAACTTAAAATGCCGAGCTGGTAACGTTAAGTAAGCCTATGCTAACTGTCCTTCAATTGAGGGAATTCAGCAGAGTTCGGAAACATTTTTAAAACTTATTTTAAGTCTGAAAATAAATCCAATGGCAAATGTTCCCATGATAATAATAGACCTGCATTCCGGTCGGCAGCTAATTGTTAAATTACACTTTCCATCTTACCTTGGAAGGCCACTGTCTCTGCGCTGATGCATGAGCGAGACAACGCTAGCTAGCCAATGGGAGCGAAGTATAACCTCCCTCTGAATAACGGGGCGTGGTTATGGCTAAACTGCGAATGAAGAAAATAAGTCAGACACAGTTCACCGACTATGCCATTTCTATTAATTATATATCTTTGGCTAGAATCTAAATTATGCAAAATAGGCTGAGATATGTGTTCAATGTGAAAGAAAGAATAGTGTTTTCAAAACTATTTTTTTTATTTTAATAAACAGCAAATTAATACAGGAAGTACATGTGGGAACACAAGTACAGTTGAAGTTGGAAGGTTACATACAGGTTACATACACCTTAGCCAAATACAGTCAAACTCAGTTTCACAATTTCTGATATTTAATCCTAGTAAAAATTCCCTGTTTTAGGTAAGTTAGGATCACCACTTTTATTGTAAGAATGTGAAGTCTCAGAATAATAGAGAATGATTTATTTCAGCTTTCATTTCTTTCATCACGTTCCCAGTGGGTCAGAAGTTTACAAACACTCAAATAGTATTTGGTAGCATTACCTTTAAATTGTTTAATTTGGGTCAAACCTTTTGCGTGGCCTTCCACAAGCTTCCCACAATAAGTTGGGTGAATTCTGGCCCATTCCTCCTGACAGAGCTGGTGTAACTGAGTCAAGTTAGTAGGCCTCCTTGCTCGCACACACCTTTTCAGTTCTGCCCACAAATGTTCTGTAGGATTGAGGTCAGGGCTTTGTGATGGCCTCTCCAATACATTGACTTTGTTGCCCTGAAGCCATTTTGCCACAACTTTGGAAGTATGTTTGGGGTCAATGTCCATTTGAAAGTCCCATTTGCAACCAAGCTTTAACTTTCTGACTGATGTCTTGAGATGTTGCTTCAATATATCCACAAAATTGTACTACCTCATGATGCCATCTATTTTGTGAAGTGCACCAGTCCCTTCTGCAGCAAAGCATCCCCACAACATGATGCTGCCACCCCTGGGCTTCACGGTTGGGATGGTGTTCTTCGGCTTGTAAGCCTCCTCCCCTTTTCCTCCAAACATAACAATGGTCAGTATAGCCAAACAGTTCTATTTTTGTTTCATCAGACCAGAGGACATTTGTCCAAAAAGTACAATCTTTGTCCCCATGTGCAGTTGCAAACCGTCATCTGGCTTTTTTATGGCGGTTTTGGAGCAGTGGCTTCTTCCTTGCTGAGCAGCCTTTCAGGTTATGTCGATATAGGACTTGTTTTACTGTGGGTATAAATACTTTTGTACCCGTTTCCTCCAGCATCTTCACAAGGTCCTTTGCTGTTATTCTGGGATAGATTTGCATTTTTCACACCAAAGTACATTCATCTCTAGGAGACAGAACGAGTCTCCTTCCTGAGCGGTACAATGGCTGCGTGGTCCCATGGTGTTTATACTTGCGTACTATTGTGTGTAAAGATGAAAGTGATACCTTCAGGCATTTGGAAATTGCTCCCAAGGATGAACCAGATACGTGGAGGTCTACATTTTTCTTCTGAGGTCTTGGCTGATTTCTTTCGATTTTCCCATGGTCAAGCAAAGAGGCACTGAGTTTGAAGGTAGGCCTTGAAATACATCCACAGGTACACCTCCAATTGACTCAAATGATGTCAATTAGCCTATCAGAAGCTTCTAATGCCATGACATCATTTTCTGGAAATTTCCAAGCTCTTTAAACGCACAGTCAACTTAGTGTATGTGTAACAGTATAACTTTAGACCGTCCCCTCACCCAAACCAGGGACCCTCTGCACACATCAACAACAGTCACCCTCGAAGCATCGTTACCCATCGCTCCACAAAAACTGCGGCCCTTTCAGAGCAAGGGGAACTACTACTTCAAGATCTCAGAGCAAGTGACGTCACCAATTGAAACACTATTTAGCGCGCACCACCGCTAACTAAGCGAGCATTTCACATCCGTTACATATGTAACCTTCTGACCCATTGGAATTGTGATACCGTGAATTATTAGTGAAATGATCTGTAAACAAATGTTGGAAAAATTACTTATGTCATGCAAAAAGTAGATGTCCTAACCTACTTGGCAAAACTTTAATTTGTTAACAAGACATTTGTGGAGTGGTTGGAAAAATTTGTTTTAATGACTCCAAACTAAGTGTATGTAAACTTCCGACTTCAACTGTATATGTTTAGGATGGCTGTGTGAGAAGCGCATCAGTATTTCTCACATAACTAGAATGAGATTAACTTTCTGTGATCTCTCCCCCGCTCTGCACTGAGAGACATGAGCCTGAACTCTAAAGCGTTGCACTGAATCATTTATGTAGACTCTATGCTGTTGGCCACCAACATATTTGATCAACTTCCAAATATTGTTTTACAAAAGAGCGAGAGTATCAGGAATCAAGGTAAGACCCAGATGCAGACCGTGTCGAAGTAACAATGTTTATTACAGCCACAGGGTCAAAGGAACACGACAGAAGACAGACTCAGGGTCAGGTCAGGCAGAGGTCAGTAATCCAGAGGTGGGGCAAAGATACAGGACGGCAGGCAGGCAGGCTCAGGGGAAGGCAGAGTGGTCAGGTGGGTGGGTCCAGGGTCAAAAATCAGGCAAGGGTCCAAAACCAGGAGGATGAGAAATGCTGGTTGGCTTGACAAACAAGATGAACTGGCAACAGACAAACAGAACACAGGTGTAAATACACTGGATAATGGGGAAGATGAGCTACACCTGGAGGGGGGTGGAGACCATCACAAAGACAGGTGAAACAGATCAGGTTGTGACAGAGAGAGAGGCTTTTTGCACGAGTGCATAGGCCATCACCAACGAGTGAGCTGAGCATTATTGGGTGAGTCAGTGAAACTGGAATGCATTTTTAGGACTACAATTTCCTCCTCATATTGTAGCTGACAATATGTCTCCACACACCTCGGCCTAGGCTAGTGATGGATTCAAGACAAGGTCGTTTTTACTGATCTTAGATTCTCAATGTGTCAGTTTCAAAGTAGCCTGCCATTTTGGTCATTGTGTGGTATGAACAAAAATTCAGCTAAAGTCTCCAGTCATGTTAAATGACATATAATTACATAAAATGCGTTAATAAAAGGCCAACATCTTCCCAGATATTATGCTACAAAAAATGTACGCCCCGTGCAACTTCTGTCAGTGCCTCGCATCTACTGCTCTATGCCACAACGCAAATGCGATGATATGAATGCAACACTTGAATATAAATTTAAAGCATTTCAGAACACCCCAGGTCACCCCCCTCTTGTGTTCACTGTCGTTCCGGCATCTCACGATTTATAAATTAAGCACTGCCACAAGCGACATATGAATTAGATGCCTGGTGAATCAACTGCTACCCTCCTTGTTGTTTACTTCTCAAATGTATGACTTATTTAGTCAAAGACGTAATTAACTGCAATACACTGGTATTGAGCATATGAGCATAAGTAGGCTACACAGTAGTTGACTCAAAGAGAGAGAAAGACAATAGTTAAGTTTTTAACAAATTAATTTCTTCAAAAATTAAGAAGCAAGAGAGGGAGAGAGATTTCATTGTATTTTTTCACTTAATCAGCTAGCGACTGCACATGGCTAGTTTAGCCTACTCAAACACCCAGCTCAACAGAGAGGATTGCTATGCTGGCTATGGCTATCCAACACTGTAACTCTTCCAAGGTAAGCTTTTGATTTGATTAATTTATTGGGGTGGCAGGGTAGCCTAGTGGTTAGAGCATTGGACTAGTAACCGGAAGGTTGCAAGTTCAAATCCCCAAGCTGACAAGGTACAAATCTGTCATTCTGCCCCTGAACAGGCAGTTAACCCACTGTTCCTAGGCTGTCATTGAAAATAGGAATTTGTTCTTAACTGACTTGCCTAGTAAAATAAAGGTAAAATAAAATTGCTATCGGGGCCCGCTTGTGTAACTGCTAAACTTGCTTTGCACTACACTGCGTGATTGTAGTGGGTTCAGTAACACGTTAGTTCTAGTAGCTATGTTGACTTTAGCTAATATGGTGACAATGATGTAGGCTGTGTGGAGCGGTTATTGTATGAAGGTTTGGCTTGGAAAGTTTTTTTTTTTTTTTTTTTTTTTTTTTGGTTGCCTGGACACTGACAACTCTTGTGCTGTGCAATAATATCCACAAGAGAAGGGAAAAGGTGAGCGGAAGAGAGGGAGTAGATGCAAGAAGAAATTCTACAACGAGTAAAGTGATCATACTGTTTGCAGTGGTGTATAGTACTTAAGTTAACAATACTTGAAAGTACTACTTAAGTAGTTTGTTTGGGTATCTGTACTTTACTATTTATATTTTTGACTACTTTTACTTCACTACTTTCCTAAAGAAATGCTTTTTACTCCATACATTTTCTATGACACCTAAAAGTACTTGTTACATTTTGAATGCTTAGAAGGACAGGAAAATTTTCTAATTCACACACTTACCAAAATAACATCCCTGGTCATCCCTACTGCTTCTATCTGGTGGACTCACTAAACACTTGCTCAATTTACAAATTATGTCTGAGTGTTAGAGCGTGCCCCTGGCTATCCGTAAATAGAAATATATAAAATGGTGCCATATGGTTTGATTAATATAAGGAATTTGAAATAATTTATACATTTACATTTACATTTAAGTCATTTAGCAGACGCTCTTATCCAGAGCGACTTACAAATTGGTGCATTCACCTTATGACATCCAGTGGAACAGCCACTTTACAATAGTGCATCTAAATCTTAAAGGGGGGGGGATGAGAAGGATTACTTATCCTATCCTAGGTATTCCTTAAAGAGGTGGGGTTTCAGGTGTCTCCGGAAGGAGGTGATTGACTCCGCTGTCCTGGCGTCGTGAGGGAGTTTGTTCCACCATTGGGGGGCCAGAGCAGCGAACAGTTTTGACTGGGCTGAGCGGGAACTGTACTTCCTCAGTGGTAGGGAGGCGAGCAGGCCAGAGGTGGATGAACGCAGTGCCCTTGTTTGGGTGTAGGGCCTGATCAGAGCCTGGAGGTACTGAGGTGCCGTTCCCCTCACAGCTCCGTAGGCAAGCACCATGGTCTTGTAGCGGATGCGAGCTTCAACTGGAAGCCAGTGGAGAGAGCGGAGGAGCGGGGTGACGTGAGAGAACTTGGGAAGGTTGAACACCAGACGGGCTGCGGCGTTCTGGATGAGTTGTAGGGGTTTAATGGCACAGGCAGGGAGCCCAGCCAACAGCGAGTTGCAGTAATCCAGACGGGAGATGACAAGTGCCTGGATTAGGACCTGCGCCGCTTCCTGTGTGAGGTAGGGTCGTACTCTGCGGATGTTGTAGAGCATGAACCTACAGGAACGGGCCACCGCCTTGATGTTAGTTGAGAACGACAGGGTGTTGTCCAGGATCACGCCAAGGTTCTTAGCGCTCTGGGAGGAGGACACAATGGAGTTGTCAACCGTGATGGCGAGATCATGGAACGGGCAGTCCTTCCCCGGGAGGAAGAGCAGCTCCGTCTTGCCGAGGTTCAGCTTGAGGTGGTGATCCGTCATCCACACTGATATGTCTGCCAGACATGCAGAGATGCGATTCGCCACCTGGTCATCAGAAGGGGGAAAGGAGAAGATTAATTGTGTGTCGTCTGCATAGCAATGATAGGAGAGACCATGTGAGGTTATGACAGAGCCAAGTGACTTGGTGTATAGCGAAAATAGGAGAGGGCCTAGAACAGAGCCCTGGGGGACACCAGAGGTGAGAGCGCGTGGTAAGGAGACAGATTCTCGCCACGCCATCTGGTAGGAGCGACCTGTCGGGTAGGACGCAATCCAAGCGTGGGCCGCGCCGGAGATACCCAACTCGGAGAGGGTGGAGAGGAGGATCTGATGGTTCACAGTATCGAAGGCAGCCGATAGGTCTAGAAGGATGAGAGCAGAGGAGAGAGAGTTAGCTTTAGCGGTGCGGAGCGCCTCCGTGATACAGAGAGGAGCAGTCTCAGTTGAATGACTAGTCTTGAAACCTGACTGATTTGGATCAAGAAGGTCATTCTGAGAGAGATAGCGGGAGAGCTGGCCAAGGACGGCACGTTCAAGAGTTTTGGAGAGAAAAGAAAGAAGGGATACTGGTCTGTAGGTGTTGACATCGGAGGGATCGAGTGTAGGTTTTTTCAGAAGGGGTGCAACTCTCGCTCTCTTGAAGACGGAAGGGACGTAGCCAGCGGTCAGGGATGAGTTGATGAGCGAGGTGAGGTAAGGGAGAAGGTCTCCGGAAATGGTCTGGAGAAGAGAGGAGGGGATAGGGTCAAGCGGGCAGGTTGTTGGGCGGCCGGCCGTCACAAGACGCGAGATTTCATCTGGAGAGAGAGGGGAGAAAGAGGTCAGAGCACAGGGTAGGGCAGTGTGAGCAGAACCAGCGGTGTCGTTTGACTTAGCAAACGAGGATCGGATGTCGTCGACCTTCTTTTCAAAATGGTTGACGAAGTCATCTGCAGAGAGGGAGGAGGGTGGGAGGGGGAGGAGGATTCAGGAGGGAGGAGAAGGTGGCAAAGAGCTTCCTAGGGTTAGAGGCAGATGCTTGGAATTTAGAGTGGTAGAAAGTGGCTTTAGCAGCAGAGACAGAAGAGGGAAATGTAGAGAGGAGGGAGTGAAAGGATGCCAGGTCCGCAGGGAGGCGAGTTTTCCTCCATTTCCGCTCGGCTGCCCGGAGCCCTGTTCTGTGAGCTCGCAATGAGTCGTCGAGCCACGGAGCGGGAGGGGAGGACCGAGCCGGCCTGGAGGATAGGGGGCATAGAGAGTCAAAGGATGCAGAAAGGGAGGAGAGGAGGGTTGAGGAGGCAGAATCAGGAGATAGGTTGGAGAAGGTTTGAGCAGAGGGAAGAGATGATAGGATGGAAGAGGAGAGAGTAGCGGGGGAGAGAGAGCGAAGGTTGGGACGGCGCGATACCATCCGAGTAGAGGCAGTGTGGGAAGTGTTGGATGAGAGGGAAAAGGATACAAGGTAGTGGTCGGAGACTTGGAGGGGAGTTGCAATGAGGTTAGTGGAAGAACAGCATCTAGTAAAGATGAGGTCGAGCGTATTGCCTGCCTTGTGAGTAGGGGGGGAAGGTGAGAGGGTGAGGTCAAAAGAGGAGAGGAGTGGAAAGAAGGAGGCAGAGAGGAATGAGTCAAAGGTAGACGTGGGGAGGTTAAAGTCGCCCAGCACTGTGAGAGGTGAGCCGTCCTCAGGAAAGGAGCTTATCAAGGCATCAAGCTCATTGATGAACTCTCCGAGGGAACCTGGAGGGCGATAAATGATAAGGATGTTAAGCTTGAAAGGGCTGGTAACTGTGACAGCATGGAATTCAAAGGAGGCGATAGACAGATGGGTAAGGGGAGAAAGAGAGAATGACCACTTGGGAGAGATGAGGATCCCGGTGCCACCACCCCGCTGACCAGAAGCTCTCGGGGTGTGCGAGAACACGTGGGCGGACGAAGAGAGAGCAGTAGGAGTAGCAGTGTTGTCTGTGGTGATCCATGTTTCCGTCAGTGCCAAGAAGTCGAGGGACTGGAGGGAGGCATAGGCTGAGATGAACTCTGCCTTGTTGGCCGCAGATCGGTAGTTCCAGAGGCTACCGGAGACCTGGAACTCCACGTGGGTCGTGTGCGCTGGGACCACCAGATTAGGGTGGCCGCGGCCACGCGGTGTGGAGCGTTTGTATGGTCTCTGCAGAGAGGAGAGAACAGGGATAGACAGACACATAGTTGACAGGCTACGGAAGAGGCTACGCTAATGCAAAGGAGATTGGAATGACAAGTGGACTACACATCTCGAATGTTCAGGAAGTTAAGCTTACGTAGCAAGAATCTTATTGACTGAAATGATTAAAATGATACAGTGCTGCTGAAGTAGACTAGCTGGCAGTGGCTGCGTTGTTGACACTACACTAATCAAGTCGTTCCGTTGAGTGTAATAGTTTCTGCAGTGCTGCTATTCGGGGGCTAGCTGGCTAGCTAGCAGTGTTGTTTACGTTACGTTGCGTTAAAAGAACGACAATAGCTGGCTAGCTAACCTAGAAAATCGCTCTAGACTACACAATTATCTTTGATACAAAGACGGCTATGTAGCTAGCTATGTAAATACTACCTTCTCACTTGGTTATGATCGCAGAATTGGAATGTTTCAGAATTGAATACCTCATCGGCCTTCTCGTTGTTGACACTACACTAATCAAGTCGTTCCGTTGAGTGTAATAGTTTCTACAGTGCTGCTATTCGGGGGCTAGCTGGCTAGCTAGCAGTGTTGATTACGTTACGTTGCGTTAAAAGAACGACAATAGCTGGCTAGCTAACCTAGAAAATCGCTCTAGACTACACAATTATCTTTGATACAAAGACGGCTATGTAGCTAGCTATGTAGCTAGCTACGATCAAACAAATCACACCGTTGTACTGTAATGAAATGAAATGAAAATGTGATACTACCTGTGGAGCGAAGTGGAATGCGACCGGGTTGTTGAGTGCGGAAGTTCTATTCGGTAGACGTTGGCTAGCTGTTGGCTAGCTAGCAGTGTCTCCTACGTTAAGGACGACAAATAGCTGGCTAGCTAACCTGGCTAGCTTTACTTCTACTTTTGATATCTAAGTATATTTTAGCAATTACATTTACTTTTGATACATAAGTAGATTTAAAACAAAATACTTTTTTACTTTTACTCTTGTAGGATTGTACTGGGTGACTTTTTACTCTTTATTTTTACTCAAGTTTCTCTTGACCTGTGCACCTACAGTATGTTTTAAATGTGAATTTGTAGGCTAGGTTGTTGCAACCTCATGATAGGTATGGGGAAAATGTGAGTATTATGTAGTAGTCTAAACCCTTTGATGTTATATTGAGCTTGGTGAATGGAATATGAAGAACAGTTACCCAATATGCTGTAATAGAAATAAGGCCATGCTCATAAAAAAAATGTAATCGTCCTCCCTCATCTTAAATGGCACCGACTGCAACAGAGAGTATAGCTGGCTGCATAGATTCCCTTTGGCAGTAAGATGCTTTCAATGGTAGGCTATTCCTGTGTGTTTTGTCAATAATTAGGCCTATTTGTGCAATAAATATGACTCATCACTCTTAATCACTAGCCTTGATTTCTTTGATTAAAATACGAACAGTAATAAAATGTGTGTAAAAAATCATGACTGGATATTATACTGTCACAGATGATGTTTGGCACTGTTTTATTGTATGCAAATTGAATATGATTATATGTCATTTGACTATCTTTACAAACTGATGAGCTTTACCCAATTATTGGCTTTACCACACAATCCATGTTTTTGCTATTCATTCATTAATAAATGTGATTGATTTATTCTGCCTCCACTTCTTTCTCTCCCACTATAATTTCATTGTTTTCTTTATTTCCTAGGTCATGAAATAGCCATGATTTAAAGTTGTGGAACCTTTTCTTATCTAGACCAATTTCAAGGGGGTTTCTAAAGCCGTTGCATATAATCGAAAAGGCTAGGTGCTGCGTGGCCTTTGCTTGAGTTGAGTGCTATCCGCGAGCAGAAAGGTTTTGAAACTGTGCGAGAACTTTCACGATCAGAAAGGGAGGAGAAAGCATGGCTTTAAACCTTACAATCAACAGCAGCAACCCTCCTTTAGGTATGCGTGGTAGTATTTTTTTTAAAGCTAAAACAAATGGATAAGAATATTTGGCTAAAAGGAAGCTAACTTGCTAGCTTACGTTAGCATGTGCTGTCTGTAATGACCGTTTATTACAGAAGGCTGGCTAGCCAGTCTTATGTCGTCGTGGCACAAATAAGCTATCCCCAGGATGAAGAGAATGTATATTTGATGTAACTAATCGATCATAGCTAGCTAGTTATTTTAATGTGTCATTGTATGTTGTAACGATATGTTGTAAATGCCAGCTGAAAAAGCCACAACAAATACAGCTGATTATTATGTAGCTAGCTATCGGATAATGTAACTATAACATTTGCTGCATTTATCTTGCAAGGTCTCAAAGCTAGCTATATGGCTGCATCACTTTAGTAATTTCCCCTCATGATTCAAATGTTATTTTGTATTTTACTAAGAGTTGTTGTGGCTTTGCAATCACTGCACTCCATATCCCTGAACTCAAAAGCGCCATCCTGTGTGTCAGGCCGGTGTCACTGGCTGATGCAAGCGACATGAAAGAGTCATAAGGCAGCAGTGCTACGCCCTGAACCTTCTGTCTCCATAGTGTAAATGATCCTTAAGCTAGCTGGACTCGTTAAACTGGTTCATGCATTCGAATCAATATTTTCTATTGCACTGTACAGTGTCTTCAGAAATTATTCATACCCCTTGACGTATTTCACATTTTGTTACAAGTTTAAACATGTTATTAGACATTTTTGCAAATTTATTGAAAATGAAATACTAATCTAATTTACGTAAGTATTCACACCCCCAAGTCAATACTTTGTAAACTTTGGCAGCGATTACAGCTGTGAGTCTCTAAGAGTTTTGTACATGTAGGATTGTGCAACATATGCCCATTTATTCGTAAAAAAAAAAAAAAATCAAGCTCCGACAAATTGGTTGTTGATCATTGCTAGATTACCATTTTCAGGGTTGCCATTATATTTTCAAGAAGATTTAAGTAAAAGCTATAACTCGGACACTCAGGAACAGTCACTGTCTTCTTGGTAAGCAACTCCAGTGTAGATTTGTTTTAGGTTATTATCCTACTGAAAGGTGAATTAATCTCCCGGTGTCTGTTGGAAAGCAGACTGAACCAGGTTTTCCTCTATGATTTAGCCTGTTCTTCATGTCATTACATTTTGTTTTTATCCTGAAATAATCCCCAGTCTTTAATGATTACAAGCATACCCATAACATGATGCAACCACCACTATGCTTGAAAATATGGAGAGTGGTATTCAGTAATGTCAGTTTGGATTTCCCCCAAACTTAACTTTGTCCTGAATTCCTGAATACAAGTGCCATGTTGCTAACAGGATTAATTTTGGGGAATATTTCTATTCTGTACAGGCTTCCAGTCTGACAATTAGGTTAGTATTGTAGAGTAACTACAAAGTTGTTAATCCATCCTCAGTTTTCTCCTATCACAGCCATTCAACTCTGCAACTGTTTTAAAAGTCACTATTGGCCTCATGAAATCCCTGAGTGATTCTGTTCCTCTTTGGCAACTGAGTTAGGAAGGACGCCTGTATCTTTGTAGTGACTTGGTGTACTGATACACCATCCAAAGCGTAATGCTCAGAGGGATATTCAGTGTCTGCTATTTTTTTTAACCAATCTACCAATAGGTATTTGTATTTTGTATTTATTATGGATCCCCATTAGCCGCTGGGGCTAGTAGCTTTAAATATATTTAAAAGTCAACAGACATTTTTCTATTGGTTTTGGGTGTCATCTGTATGTGAGAACATAAAGTTGTGTGTGTTCAGTCTCTGGAATATCACACACACAAACTTTGTATTTGGGGCTCTCTGTCAAGGAATGCATTGAATGCAGTGACAGGTGGGGTCATTCATTGCCAATTACATTGTGATTCCTCTCCTGCAGGGGCGCTGTTGACAGCAGAGCATGTGAAGGGCAGCGTGAACGTGTCTGTGGTGGAGGGCAAAGACAACAAGCTCTGCGTCTCACAGTGAGTACACAACAGCCACAACGTCTAGAAATGTCAGTTTCTTAATGTTATCACGACAATGTGTCATTGAGGTGTGAAGAGCTGATAAAGGAACTGTAATAGAGCCATGAAGCTATACTGTTACACTGACAATACTAAAGTGCCTATAAGAACATCTAATAGTCAAAGGTTAATGAAATACAAATGGTATAGAGGGAAATAGTCCCATAATTCCTATAATAACTGCAACCTAAAACTTCTTACCTTGGAATATTGAAGACTCATGTTAAAAGCAACCACCAGCTTTCATATGTTCTCATGTTCTGAGCAAGGAACTTAAACGTTAGCTTTCTTACATGACACATATTGCACTTTTATTTTCTTCTCCAAAACGTAGTTTTTGCATTATTTACACCAAATTGAACATGTTTCATTTATTTGAGGCTACATTTATTTTATTGATGGAATATGTTTAAGTTAAAATACGTGTTCATTCAGTATTGATGTAATTGTCATTATTACAAATACATTCATTTTTTTTTTAAATCGGCCAATTTAATTATCGGCCTTTTTGGTTCTCCAATAATCAGTATCGATATCGGCGTTTAAAAATCATAATCGGTCGACCTCTAGTGTGTGTATGTTTGTATATACGTATGTATGTGTATGAGAGAGATATGCGGTGGCGTTTTTCTCTTACAGTAATGTTATGCTATTTTATAGTTTGATTTGTTATGGAGAATACTGTCATTATGTGGTCTTGCAGACATTGATTGGGTTTTGACATAACTTTAAACTAGCACTATTTGCCAGAGTAGCCTGTTCTCTATGAGTGGAGCAGAGACTGTGTAAAGTAGAGAATAAACACATGCGCACAACGTGATCCGCGTATGCACACAAGCTTCAGGATCTTTAGTTCAGACAGATAAGAGTTCAGTCTGCAGCCACGCTGTAGGAAGTGTTTTATAAGGCTTAGCCTTTGCAACGATCAAGTGTGTTGTCTGTGGTGTTTCTCCCCATCTCGCTCCCTTAGGTCAGTGCAGTTCAGCGATTTGAACTCCATCACGCGCTACCTTGCCCGCCTGGCTCCCAGTCTGGGCCTGTACGGCTCCAACATGCTGGAACAAACTGAGGTGAGACTAGCACTGACCCCAACGCTTGGGCGTACCCAAAATCTACCCTGCATTATTAGCTTGAGCTACTGAATGGAAAACCTGAAGGGCAGAAGTAGTCCAGAGGCTGCATTCAATTCACTCAGAAAATCAACAGCTATTTAATCAATTTAAGGGACATAACACTCAAATCACAATTTGTCAGATGTTTTCTGTCCTCAAATGGCACACAGTCGCATGGTGCACATTCCGAAATGCCATGAATCTAGTTACAGTGCTTTCGGAAAGTATTCAGACCCTTTCCCCATTTTGTAAGGTTACAGCCTTATTCTAAAATGGATTAAATACATAAAAATCCTCTTCACAATATCTGATAATAACAAAGCAAAAACAGTTTTTTCGACATTTTTGCAAATGTATTAAAAATGAAAACAGATACCTTATGTACATAGGTATTCAGACCCTCTGCTATTAGACTCGAAATTTGTCACGCCTTGGTCATTGTATCTTGTGTTTTTGTTATATGTTTGGGTAGGCCAGGGTGTGACATGGGTTTATATGTTGTATTTCGTATTAGGGTTTGTATTAATTGGGAGTGTGTATTATTAGGGGTGTGTCTAGTTAGGCTTGGCTGCCTGAGGCGATTCCTAATTGGAGTCAGCTGATTCTAGTTGTCTCGGATTGGGAACCGTATTTAGGTAGCCTGAGTGCGCGTTGTATTTCGTGGGTGATTGTACCTGTCTTTGTGTTAGTCACCAGATAGGCTGTATTAGTTTCACTCGTTTGTTGTTTTCTTCTTCCGTTATTTCATGTACCGTATTTTCTTCATTAAAAAGTCATGAGTAACCTACACGCTGCATTTCGGTCTGACTTTCTACAAACAACAGACGAAGATCATTACAAAATTGAGCTCATGTGCATTCTGTTTTCATTTAATATCCTTGAGATTTTTCTACAAGTTGATTGGAGTCTGGAGGAAACCTGGCACTATCCCTATGGTGAAGCATGGTAGTGGCAGCATCATGCTGTGGGGATGTTTTTCAGCGGCAGGGACCTGGAGACTAGTCATAGATCGAGGAAAAGAGCAAAGTAGAGATCCTGTATGAAAACCTGCTCCAGAGTGCTCAGGACCTCCGACTGGGGGGTGAAGGTTCACCTTCAAACAGGACAACGGACCCTAAACACACAGCCTAGACAACCCAGGAGTAGCCTCGGGACAAGTCTCAGAATGTCCTTGAGTGGCCCAGGACTTGAACCTGGTAGAACATCTCTGGAGAGACTTGGAAAAATAATCTGCCTGACAGATCTTGAGAGGATCTGCAGAGAAGAATGGGAGAAACTACTCAGATACAGGGGTGCCGAGCTTGAAGCGTCATATCCAAGACCACTCGGGGCTGTAATCGCTGCAAATGGGGCTTTAACAAAGCACTGACTAAATGGTCTGAATATTTGTGTAAATGTGAGAGTTTATTTTTGAAACCTCTTAGAGCTACCCCCTACTTTTTTCAATTTCTGCCTGAAGACATACCCAAATCTAACTGCCTGTAGCTCAGGCACAGAACCAAGGATATGCATATTCTTGGTACCATTTGAAAGAAAACACTCTGAAGTTTGTGTAAATGTGAATTGAATGTAGGAGAATATAACACAATAGATCTGGTTTAGATAATACAATGAAAAAAACACTTGAAAAAAATAATGGTTTTATCTTTAAAATGAACAAGATAAAACAAACATTCAGATAGGATGATGGGGACAATTTCATAATTTGCAAATAAATTCATTCAAAATCCTACAATGTGATTTTCTTTCTTCTCATTTTGTCTGTCATAGTTGAAGTGTACCTATGATGAAAATAGGTACACTTCAAATGGAATAGACAACAGGTGGAAATTATAGGCAATTAGCAAGACACCCCCAATAAAGGAGTGGTTCTGCAGGTGTTACCACTTCTCAGTTCCTATGCTTTCTGGCTGATGTTTTGGTCAGTTTTGAATGCTGGCGGTGCTTTCACTCTAGTGGTAGCATGAGACGGAGTCTACAACCCACACAACTATCTCAGGTAGTGCAGCTCATCCAGGATGGCACATCAATGCGAGATGTGGCAAGAAGGTTTGCTGTGTCTGTCAGCGTAGTGTCCAGAGCATGGAGGCGCTACCAGGAGGCAGGCCAGTACATCAGGAGACGTGGAGGAGGCCGTAGGAGGGCAACAACCCAGCAGCAGGACCGCTACCTCCGCCTTTGTGCAAGGAGGAGCACTGCCAGAGCCCTGCAAAATGACCTCCAGCAGGCCACAAATGTGCATGTGTCTGCTCAAACGGTCAGAAACGGACTCCATGAGGGTGGTATGAGGGCCAGACGTCCACAGGTGGGGGTTGTGCTTACAGCCCAACACCGTGCAGGACGTTTGGCATTTGCCAGAGAACACCAAGATTGGCAAATTCGCCACTGGCATCCTGTGCTCTTCACAGAAGAAAGCAGGTTCTGAGCACATGTGACAGACGTGACAGTCTGGAGACGCCGTGGAGAACATTCTGCTGCCTGCAACATCCTCAAGCATGACCAGTTTGGCGGTGGGCCAGTCATGGTGTGGGGTGGCATTTCTTTGAGGGGCCGCACAGCCCTCCATGTGCTTGCCAGAGGTAGCCTGACTGCCATTAGGTACCGAGATGAGATCCTCAGACCCCTTGTGAGACCATATGCTGGTGCGGTTGGCCCTGGGTTCCTCCTAATGCAAGACAATGCTAGACCTCATGGGGCTGGAGTGTGTCAGCAGTTCCTGCAAGAGGAAGGCATTGATGCTATGGACTGGCCTGCCCGTTCCCCAGACCTGAATCCAATTGAGCACATCTGGGACATCATGTCTCGCTCCATCCACCAACGCCACGTTGCACCACAGACTGTCCAGGAGTTGGTGGATGCTTTAGTCCAGGTCTGGGAGGAGATTCCTCAGGAGACCATCCGCCACCTCATCAGGAGCATGTCCAGGCTTTGTAGGGAGGTCATACAGGCACGTGGAAGCCACACACACCACTGAGCCTCATTTTGACTTGTTTTAAGGACATTACATCAAAGTTGGATCAGCCTGTAGTGTGGTTTTCCACTTTAATTTTGAGTGTGACTCCAAATCCAGACCTCCATGGGTTGATAAATGAGATTTCATTGATAATTTTTGTGTGATCTTTGTTGTCAGCACATTCAACTATGTAAATAAAAAAGTATTTAATAAGAATATTTAATTCATTCAGATCTAGGATGTTTTATTTTAGTGTTCCCTTTATTTATTTGAGCAGTGTATTATGACAGACCAGCTAGATCTGTCTTTATTATATTACAACAGACCAGCTGTATCTACTGTCTCCATTTCACTTTGGCCATTGTTGTGGGCCTGCCCTCCCCTCAACAGCCTCAAATAGGCTATTTCATTTCACAAATAATATTTTATATTATTAATTTCAAACAACGGCATTAGCATGAGAAGAACTTACCAGTCCAAAACTGTCCTCTCAGTTCAAAAAATATTCCTCCATTTGGGATTCGCTAAATGAATCGTCCTCGATCAATTTCTTCTAAAATTGTGTGTACATCTGTATATCTAGACTTAGATTTAGCTTTTCCTGACTTAGTCGCCATACTGATTGATATATAAACAGCAGAATATGCGCTATACCAAAACAATGCTGTGCGCAACATGCGTTGCTCCTTCCGGTATGAATCGTCAATGGCGAATGACCCTCTTTACGCCGGAGTTTATTACATGGGTTGGTCTTCCAACACATAAACATGACATATTGATAATAATATAATATAATATATATAATATAATAATAATAATAATATAATATATATATTGCCGTTTACCTCAGCTCATTGGCTCTCTACCCAGCTAGATTTCAAGACGATTAATGGTCATTGGGTTAAAATACAGTCAATCAATGAAACAGCGGGAAAATCATTGGTGCACAATGATGTCATTACTTGTTGTCTTCAAATGGGTTTCTTTCAGTCAATACGTCCCGCGAAATGACCCATCAGGTTTGGTTGTGTTACAAACACAGTTGATTGCAATGAAACCAAACATGACTGGAAAAGTTTTGTGTGTGTATTTACCTCTGTGTCGGCAAAAATGGAATGAGACGGAATTCACGACACAATCTGTTCACAAAATGTTTTGTGTTAGGCTATAAAAATTGATTTTATCAAACAAAAGACCATTGTGTAACAATCAGCATTGGAATTGCAAACAGAGGAAGATCGTCAAACGTAAACAATTTATTTTATTGCAATTTGTGATTTTATTACGCCTGTGCTGGTTGAAATAGTTGTTTTTTATGGGGCTCTATCCTCAGATAATCGCATTGTATTATTTCGCAGTAAATCCTTTTTTAAATCTGCAACTCAGTTGGATTAGCAAGATTCTAGGCTTTTGAAACATGTGAGACACTTGTATTTTCATGAATGTTTAATATGACTATTTATGTAGCGGTCACCGTATGTTGTCAAGTTTCATCCCGCTACCGGGTTCCGTGCGCAGAGAGTTTAATACATTTGCTAAAAAAATCTAAAAACCTGTTTTTGGTTTGTCATAATTGGGTATTATGAGTCGATCAATGGGGGGAAAACAATTTAATACATTTTAGAAGGCTGTAACGTAACAAAATGTGGAAAAAGTCAAGGGGTCTGAATAATGCACTGTACATTATTTTCAGTCAGAATGCAACTTTTTCTATGCCCACCCCATTCTTCCTCTGTCCCTCACTGCTTGTGTGCCTCTCTATTTTTCTTCCCAGGTGGACCACTGGCTGGAATTCAGTGCACAACGTGTGTGTGGCCAGTCTGGCCTGGCTGCAGCCCTGGGGGAACTGGACAAGGCTCTGGAGCTGCGCACTTTTCTCGTGGGCCACAGCTTGACCCTGGCCGACATCTGTGTGTGGGCCGCGCTCAAAGGTCAGTGTTTCTCCCACCATATCTTCTGCCAGGGGAACTCAACTGATACCTTACGAGGTCGGAACCTGCTGGTTTTATGTTCGACCTAATAAATAATTGCGCACACCTGGTGTCCCAAGTGTAAATCAGTCCCTGATTTAGAGGGGAACGATGTAGTGGAACTGGCTTCGAGGTCTAGAATTGAGTTTGAGGTTCTTAGGTAGTTTTGACCTCCCCACTGGGCTTCTGTTGGTTTCAATTTAATGTGTTGATGTTTTCAGTCCTGAATACTACTTTGTATACCTTCTCTTGTATGTCCTGTCATAAAAATACATCTTGGGGAAAACTTGGTGCTTGTCATGTTCAGCTGATGAAATAGTCTTAACACTAAACTTGAAGATGGATGGGGTAGATGCAGCCATGTTGCCTAGGCTTCTACAGTCTTGTAACCCAGATTCAAACAGAGTCACACACGCACACTCACACATTCTACTGCCCATCAGGACCTCTCTCCATCTCTCTCTCATCTGTGTATAGGTAGTAGCGAGTGGCAGTCGATGCAGACACAAGCTGGGGCCTTCTCCCATGTGGCTCGCTGGTTTGCCTTCCTGGGCTCCCAGGTGCCCTTCACCGCCGTGGGCCACAAGTACACCAACAGCAAGGCCCCCTCACGCAATTCCAATGTAAGTAACACAACTGCCAATGGTCAACTCGCTGAATGTCGCCTCCTTCCATTGAAAATACAAGATTCTGAAAATACAAAATTCTGGTTGTTTTGTGGCACAAGTAGTGAGCTATGTGAATACACTGTTAAGAGTCCTAATTTGAGATCTGCACACTTAACTCAAATGTTCACTTAAATCAAGCATTACTGCATTCTAATATATACTTGACTGTATCCTCCTCTCTATGTCCCTGTTCTCAGTCTGAGAAGGAGAAGCAGCAGGACGTGGGGAAGTTTGTGGAGCTGCCAGGAGCCGAGATGGGCAAGGTGGTGGTCCGTTTCCCCCCTGAGGCCAGCGGGTAAGGGGCAACTTCCCAAAGCAACAGTGATATTCATTAGGAAAAACAGATCTTTTGTACATGTCGCTTTTTCTCAGGTACTTGCACATTGGCCATGCCAAGGCTGCCCTGCTCAACCAGCACTATCAGGTGACCTTCAAGGGCAAGCTCATCATGCGCTTTGACGACACCAACCCTGAGAAGGAAAAAGAGGACTTTGAGAAGGTATCTCCCACACTTCAATCTTCTGAATTCATGTATAAACAATCCTGTGTGGAAACTGAGAATAGGCTACACATTAAAGAATATAAGACATTTTAGGAGAGAGAATGCTTTTATGTTCTACTATTGCCTGGAAGCATTATGTAAAAGCTGAATTACTTGTTAAAAAAAAGGGTAATGATTGAATGTCTGACCTACTAAAACAACCACAAGTATAAAATGGTTGGGATGAAACTGCAGAAAAGGGATCTAGCCAAATAATTTTCATTTGTGTCTGTCTCAGGTGATCCTGGAGGACGTGGCCATGCTGCAGATCAAGCCAGACCAGTTCACCTACACCAGCGACCACTTTCCCCGCATCCAGGGCATGGCGGAGCAGCTGCTGAGGGAGGGCAAGGCCTACATCGATGACACACCCCCAGAGCAGATGAAGGCAGAGAGGGAGCAGCGCACCGAGTCAAGCCACCGCAGCAACTGTAAGGGCAATATGAGTGGTGCGATAGCTGAATTCAAACTTGTCCGTATCCACCGCCTTATATCTGAAACTGATTGGCTCTGAAGTTTCATATGCAGTGGTGGTTGGTGCCGTTTCAGATAAGGAAGGACGCTAATTTTTTTCATTATTTTTCATGAGCATGGCCTTATTTCTATTACAGCATATTGGATGACTGTCATTCATATTCCATTCAAAGTTCAATGTAACATTGATAGGTTTAGGCAACTACATAATACTCAAATTTGCCTTATTTCCATCATGTTGCTACAACCTAGCCTATGAATGCAAGTTGACAATGTATGTGCTCACAAGTCGAGAGAGAAATTTGAGGTGACAGACATTGGCACCTTCAATACCGCCTTGCACACGCTTGCCTGCAACTAGCTCATCTATGGTGTAATCATTAGTCCAACAGTTGCAAACAAATTTTATTGGACAAATTCTGGTATGTTTATCCCCGTTTCGTTCGCTTACATTTTAAGAAACATTTTTTTCAACCTAATCGGTGGCATGAATAGGAACAACCCTGATCATACATAAAAACACAGTTCACTTTCATAGGAGCCACATTTTATACCTTCTCCCATCTATGCACTCTCCTCCTCTCACCTTTTCCCTTCGCTTGTGGACTTCAATGCAAAACTCATAAGCTAGGTGAAAACCTTTCCAAGCCAAACCATATCATAACCTCTACACACAGCCTACATCGTTGTCCCTATATCAGCTAAAGTAATGTTGTAGTCAACATAGCTAATAGAACTAATGCGTTAGTAAACCTGCTACAATCATGCAGTACAGTGTACAGTTAGCAGTTATACCGGTGAAAGTGAAAAACATACTAAATATCTCTTGCTACTCCTTAACTTGTCTTTCTCTCTGAGTTCACAACTCACCACATATTTGTGCCCTATAGCTTATTCTTTAACTTCTCTAGGGAAGGGGGCAGCATTTGGAATTTTGGATGAAAAGCATGCCCAAATTAAACTGCCTTCTACTCAGGCCCAGAAGACAAGATATGCATATAATTAGTAGATTTGGATAGAAAACACTAAAGTTTCTAAAACGGTTCAAATAATGTCTGTGAGTATAACAACTGATTTAGCAGGTGAAAACCTGAGAAGAATCCATTCAGGAAGTAGTTTTTTTAGTTGGTTTTGTAGTTTTCTATTTGTTCTCCATTTGCAGTTCCTATGCCTTCCACTAGACGTTAACAGTCTTTAGAAATCGTTTCAGGCTTGTATTCTTATAAATGAGGGAGTAAGACCAGTCTAAACGAGTGGACCCTAAGGTGTCGCAGAGCTTTTTCAGGCGCGTGTGCATTTCCTGTTTACCTTTTATATTGACAACGTTATTGTCTGGTTGAAATATTATAGATAATTTAGGCTAAGAAAAACAACCTGAGGATTGAATATTAACATCGTTTGACATGTTTCTATGAACTTTACGGATACAATTTGGATTTGATGATTGTTTTGACTGAGTTTGAGCCTGTGGATTACTGAAGAAAACGCGCTAACAAAACTGAGGTTTTTGGATATAAAGAGACTTCATCGAACAAAAGGAACATTTATTGAGTAAATTAATGTCTTCTGATTGCCACCATATGAAGATCATCAAAGGTAAGGGATTAATTTTCTCTATTTCTGAGTTTTGTAAAGCTTCTACTTGGCTGGTTACTGTTTGTAATAATTTGTCAACTGGGCTAGGTATGTTCTGGGCTAGGTATGCTTTCACCGAAAAGCATTTTATACATATGACACTGGTCGGTTTAACAAGAAGTTCATCTTTAAACCTATGTAAAATATGTTTTTGTTTTCTAAATTTTTATAATGAGCATTTCTGTAATTGATCTTGGCGCTCTGCAACCTCACTGTATGTTGCCAAATGGGACGCTAGCGTCCCACGTACCCTAGAGAGGTTAAGTACTAGGTATGTTCTCTGATGCTTTGGGTGAACAACATGTCAGTTCATGCTGCAAGAGTTATGATACTTTGGTAGACGGCCTCTGGAAGTTGTCATAATTACTGTGTAAGTCTATGAAACAGGGTGAGAACCAAGAGCCTCCTAGGTTTTGTATTGAGGTCAATGTACCAAGAGGAGGACGGAAGCTAGCTGTCCTCCGGCTACACCATGGTGCTACCCTAAAGAGTGCTGTTGAGGCTGCTGTAGACCTTCATTGTAAAAAAGTGTCTTAATGAATTATTTGGTGACATATTTAGTATTGTTTTATCTAAAAAGGATAACTTTTGAAATGTTTCAGTACTTCCTCCTCTGAGGAGCCGTCACTGTTCAGAGGGTATGTGGAAGTTATTACCACGTAACTTACTCCATCATTCAGTCGCATTGACTCCAACATACATTTTGAGCTCTATACATTCTTGAAAAGAGGTTCTAAGCTTCAAAACGATGTTTAACTTGTGTTTCAGCTCTCTAAATTGAGTTCAGTAGAGCTAGTTATAACTAGGGATGCACGATATATCGGTAAGCATATCGGAATCGGCCTATATTAGCTAAAAATGCACACAAGCATCGGCCGATGTCTAGTTTAACGATGATGCGCAAAACCGATGTTAAAGCTAACGTGCATACATATATAACATAACGTAATGATGCCACGTAAAATGTAGCGCTACATGTGCAACACAGCATTCCTAACCTAGCCCACAATGTGTGCTGTGTGGCTTGAGCAATCAACAAGTCTAGCAGTCATTTCAAAGAGTAACAACATTTCAGCGAGACAACTCAAAAGACGAAATCCATTAACGCCAAGATAATGGAATTCATTGCCCTTGACATTCAACCGTTCTGTCGCGGAGGATGTTGGCTGTCGCCGACTGATCGAGCACCGGCACACTACCAAGTAGGCGCTATTTTTCAGATGTTGCCCTACTGGAGTTAAACAGTATTGTTGAAACTCACATCCATGAGCTACTTGCTATGGCTTCACTGCTATTAGCAGTCCACGACTGATGTTTGGACCAGCATTGTCAGCCCCATGCAGAGCCTGACAGCAGAGTGGGTATTACATGCTCAAGAATGTGGTGGTTCTCATACCACTGCTGCCATTTCAATGGCATTTGAGAAAATGTTTGAAACACTGAAACATGAACACACTCCTAGCTCCATTAGAACAACTGACTGGAGAAATAAGCTCATCGACTGTGTCTGTAGCAGACGTGATACCCTCTGTCATTGCATTGAAACGCCAGCTCAACAAAAATGCCAACACAGACCGTCGGGTTAACTTTGAAAAGTACTCTACCAGAGGTTGTAAGCAAGCGATTTGTTGGCATTCTTTCTGAGCCTCTTTACTGTGTTGCCACCATGCTCGATGCTAGGTACAAGAACCGCTACTTCGATGCAGACAAGAAGCAGGGTTTACCTGAAATGTTACATACACCGCCGGACAAGATGGAAACAGACACCGTGACAGTGCGCACTCTCGGCCACAGACAGACTGAGCTGGAACTTCACTGTTTGACATGTATGATGAAATCCTGGTTGAGAATGAAATGACTGAACAAATGATCAACGAAACAGCACAGCAAGTAAGTGAGAAATAGTTTTTGATTGTTTTACTGGTAATGGAGACATGTAAATGCCGACAACCTTTTGGTGTTCAACTATTTAACTATACTTAACATGCTTAAAAGGCTGCAAAAAATAATTAATATTGGGTATCAGTTTTTTTGTTTTTTTGGCAATGAAAATATTGGATATCGCTATCGGCCAACAATGTCATATCGGTGCATCCCTAGTTATAACAGAGTTATCCCTGATCAGATGTTAAATTTTAGTCATTAAGAAGCCCTTAAGCATAAATCATAGTCGATGGACGGTGAGACGCGATAGTCCGGTGTTCCATTGTGACATAGCTACGTGGCTCTGAGACCACCATCCGCTGGGGACTCATAGCCCGAACACGCTCCTCACCGCAATTCCCAACGAACGCCCTCTGGTACACGTCCTCTATTAATTTGAATGTTGACAGTTGAAGAAATTGCTTGAGCTGCGCTCAGAATTCAAAAAGTATGAAAGCCAATAGTCTCGAACACTGTTGTGTGTACATGTTTTGTACTATTATTAACCCTTTCCAAAGTGACTTACAGGAGCAATTAGGGTTAAGGGCCTTGCTCAAGGACACATTGAGAGATTTGTCACCTCGTCGGTTCTGGGAATCGAACCAGCAACCTTTCGGTTACTGGCCCAATGCTCTTAACTACGAAGCTACCTGCCGCCCAAAAGATGTTCAGAGAAAATAATGGCTGGAATATGTGGTTAATGGAATGGTATCAAGTTCGAATAAATTCCATTAATTCAGTTCCAGCCATTGTTCAACTCCGCAAAAATGAAACGTCCTCTCACTGAAAACTGCATTTATTTTCAGCAAACTTAACATGTGAAAATATATGTATGAACATATCAAGATTCAACAGCTGAGACAAACTGAACAAGTTCCATAGACAACAGAAATGGAATAATGTTTCCCTGAACAAAGGGGGGGGGGGTGTCAAAATCAAAAGTAACTATCAGTATCTGGTGTCGCCACCAGCTGCATTAAGTACTGCAGTGCATCTCCTCCTCATGGACTGCACCAGATTTGCCAGTTCTTGCTGTGAACTATTGCCTCACTCTTCCACCAAGGCAAGTTTCTGGGGGGAATGGCCCTAGCCCTCACCCTCCGATCCAACATCTCCCAGGCGTGCTCAATGGGATTGAGAGCAGGGCTCTTTGCTGGCCATGGCAGAACACCGACATTCCTGTCTTGCAGGAAATCACGCACAGAACGAGCAGTATGGCTGGTGGCATTGTCATGCTGGAGGTTCATGTCAGGATGAGCCTGCAGGAAGGGTACCACATGAGGGAGGAGGATGTCTTCCCTGTAAAGCTCAGTGTTGAGATTGCTTGCAATGACAACAAGCTCAGTCCGATGAGGCTGTGACACTTCGCCCCCAGACCCTGACGGACCCCCCACCTCCAAATTGATCCCGCTCCAGAGTACAGGCCTCTGTGTAACGCTCATTCCTTCGACGATTAACACGAATCCGTCCTTCACCCCTGGTGAGACAACCACTACTCGTATGTGAAGTGCACTTTTTGCCAGTCTTGTCTGGTCCAGCGACGGTGTGTTTGTGCCCATAGGAGACGTTGTTGCTGGTGATTGTCCGGTGAGGACCTGCCTGACAACAGGTCTGCAAGCCCTCAGTCGAGCCTCTCTCAGCCTATTGCGGACAGCCTGAGCACTGATGGAGGGATTGTGCGTTCCTGGTGTAACTCGGGTAATTGTTGCCATCCTGTACTTGTCCCGCAGGTGTGATGTTCGAATGTACCGATCCCTTGCAGGTGTTGTTACACGTGGTCTGCCACTGCGGGGACGGTCGGCTGTCCGTCCTGTCATCCTGTAGTGCTGTCTTAGGGGTCTCACAGTACGGACATAGCAATTTATTGCCCTGGCCACATCTGCAGTCCTCATGCCTCCTTGCAGCATGCCTAAGGCACATTCACGCAGATGAGCAGGGACCCCGGGCATCTTTCTTTTGGTGTTTTTCAGGCCTCTTTAGTGTCCTAAGTGTTCGTAACTGTGACCTTAATTGCCTAACTTCTGTAAGCTGTTAGTGTCTTAACGACCGTTCCACAGGTGCATGTTCATTAATTGTTTATGGTTCATTGAACAAGCATGGGAATCAGTGTTTAAACCCTTTACAATGAAGATCTGTGAAGTTGTTTGAATTTTTATGAATGTTCTTTGAAAGACCGGGTTCTGAAATAAGGACGTTTCTTTTTTTGCTCAGTTGATGAGCTTGTCCTTCCCAGTTAAGGTGCCACCAACCTCCTGTGCTTTGTATAGACTGGTGTGTTAAGTCATGTCCAAACAATTGGATTGACCACAGGTGTACTCATCAAGTTGGAATGGCATCTCAAGGACAATCAAAGGAAATTGGATGCACCTGAGTGCAATTTGGAGTCTACTAGCAAGGGGTGTCAATGGTTATATAAATGAGATTTCATTTTCAATAATTTGGCAAAAATGTCTTAACATGTTTTCACTTCGTCATTATGTGTTGAGAATTTGTTTGTAAATCATTTTGAATTCAGGCTGTAACATAATAAAATGTGCAGTAAGTAAAGGGGTAAGAAAGCACTTGTTCCTTTGATCGTAGTTTGCTAGCTTGTCAGTTGACTTAGCAAGCCAAGTACTTGTTTTGAAAGTTGGATCTCATCAGAGGCTTTAAAATTGTACTTACACTTTGATGTTCAAATTAATTGGGTGGTTAGAAAACGTGGTGTTCTAGTGAATTCTGTTTTAATCCAAAAACAGACCATACTTTTTTAAATAATTCACTTTGCTTCAACTTATCTAGGGTCCATTTGGAATTCAGTTGATGATGACTGTGATACTTAAAACCGCTCGCAGTCTTCACTCATCGCCTTTCCTCCTCTTTCTCCCATGCCTTCTCCACCCCTCCCCCAGCGGTGGAGCAGAACCTAAAGATGTGGGAGGAGATGAAGGCAGGCACGGAGTACGGCCAGACCTGCTGTATGCGGGCCAAGATTGACATGGCCTCCAACAACGGCTGCATGCGCGACCCCACCTTCTACCGCTGCAAGAATGCCCCCCACCCCCGAACTGGCACCACCTACAGGTAGGGGGACACAGCACACTACAGAAAAATTTAGCAATTTATGAAATTCATCCGCTATTTAAAATGTTTCATTTAAGTTTTATATAATCAGGGAGTCATGCTGAGACCATGATTTCGTTTACAGATGGGCCCTGCATGAACACATCATTAAACAATAATTATACTATACATTCGGAAAGTATTCGGCAGCGTGGTGGTTAGAGCGTTGGACTAGTAACCGGAAGGTTGCGAGTTCAAACCCCCGAGCTGACAAGGTACAAATCTGTCGTACTGCCCCTGAACAGGCAGTTAACCCACTGTTCCCAGGCCGTCATTGAAAATAAGAATATGTTCTTAACTGACTTGCCTGGTTAAATAAAGGTAAAATAAATAAAAGATAATAATAATTCAGGCCCCTTTCTAAAATGGATAAATTAAAAAAAAATCCTCATCAATCTACACACCATTCCCCATAATGACAGTGAAAACCAGTTTAGACATTTTTGAAGACTGAAATACATGATTTACTTAAGTATTCAGAACCTTTGCTATGAGACTTGAAATTGAGCTCGGGTGCATCCTGTTTCCATTTACCATCCTTGAGATGTTTCTACAACTTGATTGGAGCCCACCTGTGGTAAATTCAATTGATTGGACATGATTTGGAAAAGCACACACCTGTCTATACAAGGTCCCACAGTTGACAGTGCATGTCAGAGCAAAAACCATCAAGTCATGATGTTTTTCGGAATTGTCCGTAGAGCTCTGAGACGGGTTGCTTCGAGGCCATCAATTGAATTTAACACAGGTGGACTTCAAGTTGTAGAAACATCTCAAGGATGATCAATGGAAAAAGGATGAGTTTATTTTCGATTCTTATAGCAAAGGGTCTGAATACGTACGGAAATAAGCTCTTTTTGTTCTTTATTAAAATGTCTAAAAACCTGTTTTCGCCTTGTCATTATTGGGTATTGTGTGTAGATTGAGGCCATTTGTTTTATTTAGTCAATTTTAGAATAAGGCTGTAACAGAATGTGGAAAAAGTGAAGGGGTCTGAATACTTTCCGAATGCACTATATATCACCAGTAGTACATTGACAAATCCTATCATTTCGATTCTATAATGTTTGTTACTTTGGTTATGGTCATTTTAATTTTAAATCCTTCAATATTTCAGTCTTGGACACATTGTTTGCAGAGTGCACAACATATGCTACACTTGAGAACAAGTTTAGGTTTATTTAATTCTATTTACAAGTTATGTCAATGTTGACTGAGGACGTGCACGCATAGAAGTAGGCCTAAAGGTACATGGCCTGTGTGCAGTTGTAGGCATATAAATGTGCCCATTTGGGGATCCGATTGGCTTAACGCAACACCACTAATGACCTATGGAGCTTCTCAATGTAATGTTTTCTTCACCTCAAACATCACGCCAACAAAGTTTGTTTTTACATCCATTGAGAATTACAAGAGTTCCTCAACTGGACCATGCTCTGATCATGCTTTATTTGTACTATTTTCTACATTGTAGAATAATAGTGAAGACATCAAAACTATGAAATAACACACATAATCAAAAAAGTGTTAAACAATTTAAAATATACTTCATATTTCAGATTCTTCAAATAGCCACCCTTTGCCTTGACAGCTTTTGGCATTCTCTAAAACCAGCGTCATGAGGTCATCACCTGGAATGCATTTCAATTAACAGGTGTGCCTTGTTAAAAGTTAATTTGTGGAATTTCTTTCCTTAAAGAGTTTAAGCCAATCAGTTGTGTTGTGACAAGGAAGGGGTTGTATACAGAATATAGCCATATTTGGTAAAATACCAAATCCATATTATGGCAAGAACAGCTCAAATAAGCAAAGAGAAACAACAGTCAGTCATTACTTTAAGACATGAAGGTCTTAAAGTTTGTGCAGTAGCACAAACCATCAAGCGTTATGATGAAACTGGCTCTCATGAGGACCGCCACAGGAAAGTAAGTTACCTCGGCTGCGGCGTTTAAGTTCTTTAGAGTTACCAGCCTCAGGAAATTTTAGCCCAAATAAATGCTTCACAGAGTTCAAGGAACAGCCACGTCTCAACATCAACTGTTCAGAGGAGACTGTGTGACCGGCCTTCATGGTCAAATTTCTGCAAAGAAACCACCACTGCTAAAGGACACCAATAAGAAGAAGACACTTGCTTGGGCCAAGAAACACGAGCAATGGACATTAGACCTTTGGGAATCTGTTATTTGGTCTGATGAGTCCAAATTTTAAATTTGTGTCTCCAACCGCCATGTCTTTGTAAGACGCAGAGTAGGCGAACAGATCTCTGCGTGTGTGATTCCCACTGTGACGCATGGAGGAGGAGGTGTGATGGTGTGGGTGAACGGATGATCTCCGCATGTGTATATCCCACTGTAAAGCATTGAGGAGGAGGTGAGGGGGTGTTGTGCTGGTGACACGGTCTGTGATTTATTTAGAATTCAAGGCACTCTTAACCAGCATGACTGCCACAGCATTCTGCAGCGTTACACCCTCCCGGATGGTTTGCGCTTGCTGAGACTATCCATTGTTTTTCAAAAGGACAATGACCCAAAACACACCTCCAGACTGTAAGGGCTATTTGACCAAGAAGGAGAGTGATGGAGTGCTGCATCATATGACCTGGCCTCCACAATCAGCCGACATCAACCCAAATGAGAAGGTTTGGGATGAGTTGGACCACAGAGTGAAGGAAATTCAGCCAACAAGTGCTCAGCATATGTGGGAACTCCTTCAAGACTGTTGGAAAAGCGTTCCAGGTAAAGCTGGTTGAGAGAATGCCAAGTGTGTGTGAAGCTGTCAGCAAGGCAAAGGGTGGCTACTTTGAAGAATCTCAAATGTAAAATATATTTTTGATTTTAACACTTAAAAAAAAAAAGTTGTTTCATAGTTTTGTCTTCTCTATTATTCTTCAATGTAGAAAATAGTACAAATTAAGTAAAACTCTTGAATGAGTGTCCAAACCTTTGACTGGTACTGTAGTTGATTTTATTAAAACACAAAGGGGTTGTCTATATACAGTGTATGGAAAAATATGTTTGCAATTTTCGAGCAATCGATTGGTTGAAAAAACAGACTACTTTCAGTCCACCAAGATTATTATTTTTTGTCGGGGACAGCCCTAAACTGAAGATGGATTTCTCCTATCAGAGCCATTAAACTTTAACTGTATTAAAGTCACCATTGGCCTCATGGTGAAATCCCTGAGCGGTTTCCTTCCTCTCCGGCAAGTGAGGCTTGCTATAACAAAGGGGTCTTATCAGCTTTTAATTTGAATTAATTGGTAAATAATTCAAAACAATTATTCCACTTAGACATAATGTATTATGTGTAGGCCAGTGACGACAAAATCTCAATTTCATTCGTTGCAAATTCAGGCTGTAATACAACAAAATGTAGAAAATGTCAAGGGCTGTGAAACATTTCTGAAGTCACTGTAGTGAGCTATCAAACGTAGACACAATACCAAAGTCAATATCAGTATATGAAGGAGCTAGTTGGCTTTAAAATCACCTAAACAAACTGTGCCGTCAATTTAGGAGTCCATAATCTCTCTATGTTCAACCTGCAGATGTACCCTACAGAGTGGTGTATGACATTTGCGAAGGCACCATGCAATGCACCCTGGACTGCAGTGGCAGACAAATAGGAGAAATGTTGTGGTAGGAATTTCACAAAAATATGATCAATTGCTCATTCGAGAGAAGACAACCTCTATCGTTATGACATTGGCCAATATTGAAATCTGACATGTGTGATTTTTATCTAAAAGTCGTATTGCTGTTGACTTCCAGTGTAGTGATAGTGGCTTTATCGCAATACCGGCTGAATTTCTACCTGCTTGAATGACTATAGCTCAGATTAACATGAAATGACCCTGGGAATCGATGGAACATCGCCCAGAGATGCACATAAACAATAGAACAATCAAAATGGGTATCTCTTTCCTTTAACAGAGCCGATATACCAGGTGTGTAACGTTTGCGTACCAAAAGCACCCCGTTGTTCACATGGTCAGTGCAGCAGGTTACATTTAATAAAATGGGAGTGTATCACTCGCTACTCATGCCCTATTGCATGTCCTGTGTAGCAGCTCAGGCGCGTAACAGGCTTCACACATTTACATTATATTTACCCCCCCAGGGTGTACCCCACGTACGACTTCGCCTGCCCAATCGTGGACAGCGTAGAGGGTGTGACCCACGCGCTCCGCACCACGGAGTACCACGACCGCGACGACCAGTTCTACTGGGTGATCGAGGCACTGCGCCTGCGCAAGCCCTACATCTGGGAGTATGCCCGGCTCAACCTCAACAACACGGTGCTCTCCAAACGCAAGCTCACATGGTTTGTCGACCAGGGTTACGTCGACGGCTGGTGAGTAAACCTAATACGCTTTCCATACGACAGGGTTATGTTTAGTACGGCTCACCTTAGCAACATTTTTGGCAATCTGTAAATTAATCTGTTTTTATTTGACAAGTACAGTTAGTACCATTCTGTTTTTTCCCTGCTGAACACAACACCTGGAGATGATGGTCACTTCCCATTGCACTGATGGAGTAGATTTGTGATACCTGTTAGTAAAATAATCTTAATTCTTTATTGAAGCCCAGATCCAAATCAAATGTTTTTTTCCCCTGCCTCAGGGATGACCCCCGCTTCCCGACTGTCAGAGGTGTCCTGCGCAGAGGAATGACCGTCGAGGGCCTCAAGCAGTTCATTGCTGCCCAGGTGTGTGTTTCTACACTACATGACCATACCTGCTTGTCGAACATCTCATTCCAAAATCACGGGCAGTTAAAGTGATATCCTATGACGGTGCTACATTGAAAGTGACTGAGGTCCAGTAAGGCCATTCTACTGCCAATGTTTGTCCATGGAGATTGCATGTCTGTGTGCTCGATTTTTATATACCTATCAGCAATGGGTGTCGAGCAAACACCGCTGTAGCTCCGCCACCTTCCACTGTGGATGCACGACTTGAGTGTATGTGGTGGATTGAGATGCAGCCCATGCAAAAACAACAAGCTTAAACTTTATTCTGTTACTTCAATAGACCCATAAGGCCCAGTGTAGTGATATTCCTGTGTTTTATAATGCCATTCTAGTGTAAGAGCTGTTTGAAAAGACTGCTGGAAATGTTGTCCTGTTTTGGCCTGCCTGGCGTCATCACCAGGCGGTAAATTAGTTAATAGACCAATAAGAAACAGTTCCAAAGTATTCTGCCAATAACAGCTAGTTTTCCGTTTTCCCCTCTCCACTCAGACCACTCCCACACAGTCCTAGCAAAAATCTTGCTTGAGAAATTTTTGTCTTATAAGAAGCTATTTTTATTTATTTTTGAGCACTTGAATTGAAAACAATCACATTCAGGTACTTGATTGATACACAGATTTGATATGAGATAAAAAGGGCTGCTTTGGACCTTGTAATGAACTCTTATTGTCATGTTTTTAGACTGTTGAACCTTTTATTTTGTGTTTGATTCCATCTTTGAAACCGTCTGTTCTTTCACCCAGGGTGGATCCAGGTCTGTGGTCAACATGGAATGGGACAAGATCTGGGCCTTTAACAAGAAGGTATGCATGCATGTATACCGATCTTCCCCTTTCTCTACACAATGATTTGGACTGATCATGATTGAAACCTGCCCCTTTGTAAATCCACTGCATGGGAGAAGCTCTTTAGATCAAGTGTAAGAATCCGCAAATGAAAATCAGTGGCATGCTGGCATTGCTGGTAGATTTGACAAGACTGGTATTGTAGGTTTTAGCCATATTTATACACTATTAATGGTTTGGTTGCCTAAATTGGTTGGCGCAGAAACAAATGCACTAAATCCCTAAGGAAGCTTATAACATGCATGCACGCACGCACACACTTCGTTCCTCTGATAGCTCACCTACTCACAGCTTGCATGGCTGCCTTCTTGTTTTATGCTATTCTTTTCCCGCTTTGCTTTCCCCCTTTTCCTCCCCTCATCCCCTGCGTTCCTCCAGACCTGGGATAACTATAGTTTTAGCTATGCTTTGTGAATGCACCAATTTGTAAGTCGCTCTGGATAAGAGCGTCTGCTAAATGACTTAAATGTAATGTAATGGTAAGTAACAATTTGAATACAGAGCCCCAAAAATGACAACTTTTTAAAACTAATGGAATACATATCTCAGAAAGTGACTGCTTTTCCATACTATTTGAATACAGATCTGAGAAAGCACCTACTTTTTTACAAATATTTGAATACAGATCTCAGAATCTACTGGATTGGCTGCCTTCAACTAATGGCAGGGTTCTATCTGGAACTGCATGTTGAAGATAGAAATAGAATGAATAGAGCACACCTCACAAATACTATTCCAATCTCTCGGAAAGAAATGTATTGTTTAGATTAAATATGACTACCTGAATATTTTGATGATGTCCATTATCCTGAATGTCCATTGCCCTAGGTGTACATAATCAAGTTAAACCAATTATATTTTATGCCGATACGTATAAATACATAGTGACACACAACTACTTAGATTTTTTTTCAACATGCCACTGAAAAGCTTGAAAGCTACAACTACTTTTATGATACACAACATGACCTAAAGTATGTGGACACATGCTCGTCGAACATCTCATTCCAAAATCATGGGCATTAATATGGAGTTGGTCCCCCTTTTGCTGCAATAACAGCCTCCACTCTTCTGGAAAGGCTTTCCACTAGATGCTGGAACATTGCTGTGGGGACTTGCTACTATTCATCCACGAGCATTCGTAAGGTCAGTCAGTGATGTTGGGGATTTAGGCCTGCCTCGCAGTCGGCGTTCCAATTTATCCCAAAGGTGTTCGATGGTTTTGAGGTCAGGGCTCTGTTCAGGCTATAAGTTCTTCCACACCGATCTTGACAAAACATTTTTGTATGGACCTCGCTTTGTGCACTGGGGCATTGTCCTGCTGAAACAGTAAAGGGCGTTCCCCAAACTGTTGCCACAAAATTGGAAGCACAGAATCGTCGACTGTCATTGTATGCTGTAGCTTTAAGATGTTCCTTCACTGGCACGAAGGGGCCTAGCCCGAACCATAAAAAACAGCCCCAGACCATTATTCCTCCAGAGTCTAATGGTGGCGAGCTTTACACCACTAAACATGACCCTTGGCATTCGCATTGTGGTCTTAGGCTTGTGTGTGGAAACCCATTTCATGAAGCTCCTGCTGAACAGTTCTTGTGCTGATGTTGCTTCCGAAGGCAGTTTGGAACTCAGTAGTGAGTGTTGCCACCGAGGACAGACAATTTTTACGGACTACGTGCTTCAGCACTCTGCGGTCCTGTTCTGTGAACTTGTGTGGCCCACCACTTCGCAGCTGAGCCGCTGTTGTTCCTAGACGTTTCCACTTCACAATAACCGCACTTGTTGGAAAGGTGGCATCCTATGACTGTGCCACGTTAAGTCACTGAGCTCTTCAGTAAACCTTTCTACTGCCAATGTTTGTCTATGGAGATTGCGTGGTTGTGTGCTCAATTTCATACACCTGTCAGCAGAGGGTGTGGCTGAAATAGCCAATTCCTCTAATTTAAAGGGGGTTCTACCAACTTCTGTTGATATAGTGTACCTGAAAATGCTGCGGTGTTCTTGAATCAAACACACACTATCTTTAAAGGGATAGTGGCTCAAGTGAAAGTCACCCAGTAAAATACTCCTTGAGTAAAGGTATTTGGTTTTAAATATAGTTAAGTATCAAAAGTACATTTAATTGTTAAAATGTATCAAAGTATAAAGAATTTCACATTTTCCTGTCCTGCTAAACATTCAAAATGTAACGAGTACTTTTGGGTTTCAGGGAAAATGTATGGACTAAAAAGTACATTGATTTTCTTTAGGAATGTAGTGATGTAAAGTTGTCAAAAATAGTAAAAGTGCAGATATCCAAAACAACTACTTATGTACTATTTTAAAATATTTTTTACTTAAGTTGTTTACACCACTCCTCAGAATACAAGCTAACATGATTTTCAACCTACCTTGGCTGTAGTTGATTCAAGTGTTGGAATATTTAGTTTCTTTTCGACACTTAATATCCATATTGTGTGTATGTATTGTGACTGATAGATCCATACACATACGTGTTTTGAAATGAATGGAAGTTGTAAAGTATTTAGTCTGTAGGACCCCAGTAAGACTAGCTGTCTCCATTGGCGTCGGTTAACGGGGATCCTAATAAATCACATCAAATTGTTACTGTTGGCAGCATGTTGGCAGTTTTTGTTCATGTCTTATTACAACTGAAATTACTTTAAACAATATTTTATTAGCATGTTACATAGTACTTTGGTAATTGTATCTTACTTGCGTAGTTTTTGTAAAGAGGAATAGTGACTTATTCCGCTTATATATATATATATATATATATATATATATATATATATATATATATATATATATATATATAATAACTCAATGTTATGCCGTTTCCAATGTCCTATGTAACAACATTGCTTTTGTAATAATCGCAAAGTTACTCCACATGTATAAGAACTTCATGTCAAGTGTTACTGTATTGCCTTTTGTCTCACTCATTATCAAAATACACAAACACAGTTCAAGTTGGAAGTTTACATACAACTTAGCCAAATACATTTAAACTCAGTTTTTCACAATTCCTGACATTTAATCCTATTAAAAATTCCCTGTCTTAGACTAGTTAGGATCACTACTTTATTTTAAGAATGTGAAATGTCAGAATAATAGTATAGAGAATTATATCTTTCAGCTTTTATTTCTTTCATCACATTCCCAATGGTTCAGAAGTTTACATACACTCAATTAGTATTTGGTAGCATTGCCTTTAAATTGTGTAACTTGGGTCAAACGTTTCGGATAGCCTTCCACAATAAGTTGGGTAAATTTCGGTCCATTCCTCCTGACAGAGCTGGTGTAACTGAGTCAGGTTTCTAGGCCTCCTTGCTCGCTCATGCTTTTTTTCATTTTCTATAGGGTGGAGGTCAGGGCTTTGATATGCCACTCCAATACCTTGACTTTGTTGTCCTTAAGCCATTTTGTCACAACTTTGTAAGTATGCTTGGGGTCATTGACCATTTGGAAGACCCATTTGCGACCATGCTTTAACTTCCTGACTGATGCCTTGAGATGTTGCTTCAATATATCCACATAATTTTCATGCCTCATGATTCCATCTACTTTGAAGTGCACCAGTCCCTCCCGCAGCAAAGCACCCCCACAACATGATGCTGCCACCCACGTGCTTCACGGTTGGGATTATGTTCTTCGGCTTGCAAGTCTCCCCCCTTTTTCCTCCAAACATAACGATGGTCATTATGGCCAAACAGTTATATTTTTGTTTCATCAGACCAGAGGACGTTTCTCCAAATGGTACAATCTTTGTCCCCATGTGCTATTGCAAACCGTAGTCTGGCTTTTTTGTGGCCGTTTTGGAGCAGTGGCTTCTTCCTTGCTGAGCGGCCTTTCAGGTTATGTCGATATAGGACTTGTTTTACTGTGGATATAAACACTTTTGTACCGGTTTCCTCCAGCATCTTCTCAAGGTCCTTTGCTGTTGTTCTGGGATTGATTAGCACTTTTCGCACCAAAGTACGTTTATCTCTAGGAGACAGAACACATCTCCTTCCTGAGTGGTATGACGGCAGGGTGGTCCCATGGTGTTTATACTTGCGTACCATTGTTTGTACAGATGAACATGGTACCTTCAGGCATTTAGAAATTGCTCCCAAATATGATCCAGACTTGTGAAGGTCTACAATTTTTTTCCTGAGGTCTAGGCTAATTTCCTTTCATTCTTCCATGATAAGAGGCACTGAGATTAAAGGTAGGGCTTTAAATACATACATCAGGTACACCTCAATTTGACTCAAATGATGTCAATCAGCCTATCAGAAGCTTCTAAAGCCATGACAATTTTCATTTTCCAAGCTGTTTAAAGGCACAGTCAACTTAGTGTATGTAAACTTCTGGAACTCCAGGAACAGTTTGGTGACGAACGATGCCTTTTCCAGCCTGATGGAGCACCTTGCCATAAGGCAAAAGTGATAACTAGGTTGCTCGGGGAACAAAACATCAATATTTTGGGTCCATGGCCAGGAAACTCTCCAAACCTTATTCCCATTGAGAACGTGTGGTCAATCCTCAAGAGGCAGGTGGACAAACAAAACCCCACAAATTCCAAGCATTGATTATGCAAGAATGGGCTGCCAGTAGTCAAGATGTGGCCCAGAAGTTAATTGACAGCATTCTAGGGTTGATTGCAGAGGTCTTGAACAAGAATGGTCAACACTGCAATATTGACTCTTTGCATCAACTTCATGTAATTGTCAATAAAAGCCTTTGACACTTATGAAATGCTTGTAATTATACTTCACTATTCCATAGTAACATCTGACAAAAATATCTATAGACACTGAAGCAGCAAACTTTGTGGAAATGAATATTTGTGTCTTAACTTTTGGCCACGACTATATACACACAATTTTATTGGCATATATTCAGTAACTTCAAATGTTATTTGGTTTTCTGAGATGTATTCAAAATACGTTCAAATATAGTTTTTTTCTGAGACTTCTACTTTGAAAATCAAAGGACATAGTTGCCTTTTAAGTTATATATAACAGAGTAAAAACTGACGGACAACTATGAAAGGTCATACCAAGTTTATTCACCCGCTGGGTCATCCAGCTGCATAAGTCAAGCATATCCACACAAGCACTAGTATTTATGCTGAGTTTCCTTCTCCTCATCTCTGAGCAGCCGATACATCTCTGTTGCTATACAGAACTTTAGTGATATCTGTTCTTCATCTAAACCGACCTCTGCCCAAGTTCCTCATTCCTCCCCAAGTCACGGCTGTCATGTTGACTTGTACCAGTCTGTGGCTTTTCTCCTCCGATATGATCCCTCATAGCTAACGATAACATACAGTGGTGCAAAAAAGTATTTAGTCAGCCACCATTTGTGCAAGTTCTCCCACTTAAAAATATGAAAGAGGCCTGTAATTTTCATCATAGGTACACTTCAACTATGACAGACAATTAGAAAAAAAATCCAGAAAATCACATTGTAGGATTTTTTAAATGAATTTATTTGCAAATGATTGTGGAAAATAAGTATTTGGTCAATAACAAAAGTTTATCTCAATACTTTGTTATATACCCTTTGTTGGCAATGACAGAGGTCAAAGGTTTTCTGTAAGTCTCAACAAGGTTTTCACACACGGTTGCTGGTATTTTGGCCCATTCCTCCATGCAGATCTCCTCTAGAGCAGTGATGTTTTGGGGCTATTGCTGGGCAACACGGACATTCAACTCCCTCCAAAGATTTTCTATGAGGTTGAGATCTGGAGACTGGCTAGGCCACTCCACTCCTTCGTTGCCCGGGCAGTGTGTTTGGGATCATTGTCATGCTGAAAGACCCAGCCACGTTTCATCTTCAATGCCCTTGCTGATGGAAGGAGGTTTTTGCTCAAAATCTCACAATACATGACCCCATTCATTCTTTCCTTTTCACGGATCAGTCGTCCTGGTCCCTTTGCAGAAAAACAGCCCCAAAGCATGATGTTTCCACCCCCATGCTTCACATTAGGTATGGTGTTCTTTGGATGCAACTCAGCATTCTTTGTCCTCAACACGACGAGTTGAGTTTTTACCAAAAAGTTATATTTTGGTTTCATCTGACCATATGACATTCTCCCAATCTTCTTCTGGATCATCCAAATGTTCTCTAGCAAACTTCAGACGGGCCTGGACATGTACTGGCTTAAGCAGGGGTACACGTCTGGCACTGCAGGATTTGAGTTCCTGGCAGCATAGTGTGTTACTGATGGTAGGCTTTGTTACTTTGGTCCCAACTCTCTGCAGGTCATTCACTAGGTCCCCCCGTGTGGTTCTAGGATTTTTGCTCACCGTTCTTGTGATCATTTTGACCCCACGGGGTGAGATCTTGCGTGGAACCCCAGATCGAGGGAGATTATCAGTGGTCTTGTATGTCTTCCATTTCCTAATAATTGCTCCCACAGTTGATTTCTTCAAACCAAGCTGCTTACCTATTGCAGATTCAGTCTTCCCAGCCTGGTGCAGGTCTACAATTTTGTTTCTGGTGTCCTTTGACAGCTCTTTGGTCTTGGCCATAGTGGAGTTTGGAGTGTGACTGTTTGAGGTTGTGGACAGGTGTCTTTTATACTGATAACAAGTTCAAACAGGTACTATTAATACAGGTAACGAGTGGAGGACGGAGGAGCCTCTTAAAGAAGTTGTTACAGGTCTGTGAGCCAGAAATCTTGCTTGTTTGTAGGTGACCAAATACTTATTTTCCACCATAATTTGCAAATAAATTCATTAAACATCCTACAATGTGATTTTCTGGATTTTGTTTCTCTCATTTTGTCTGTCATAGTTGAAGTGTACCTATGATGATAAATTACAGGCCTCATCTTTTTAAGTGGGAGAACTTGCACAATTGGTGGTTGACTAAATACTTTTTTTGCCCCACTGTAACCTGACAGAATTTATAGGTTCAACATTCCCCTCTCTCCCTCAGTGACAGGAATAATGATTCTTCATATTTTCATGTTTAGAACTCAGAACCCATCATAGTAAATAAACTATATTCCACTACCTCAAGTGTTTGAAAAGTTGGTATTTTCAAATAAACTACAAAATACAACATTTTCTGCCATGGTCTGCATTCTACACATCCTCTCAATTCATGATGTAGTTCTGCATAGCGCTATCAAGGGTTAAATGTTTTCAGAGTAATTAACCTCAATTTTCTACTTACCTTAAAGGGCAACTCTGCCCTTTAAACATTAACACTATCATGAAGTATTTAGTGATGTCCTAGACAGTTTTCGTGTAATTTTATGATTTCATGTCTGACTGTTTAGTGATGAGCGGAATGACTTCTCTGATGTTTTCAAGTAGGATCCTTGAGAGGAATAAATTATGGACTGTCATATTCAGCTATTTACAGTGAATTCGGAAAGTATTCGGGCTCCTTGACTTTTTCCCCATTTTGTTACATTACAGCCTTATTCTAAAATTAATTTAATTGTTTTCCTCATCAATCTACAAACGATACACCATAATGACAAAGCGAAAACCGATTTTTAGACATTTTCGCAAATGTGTATATTTCTTTCTTTATTTAACCAGGTAGGCTAGTTGAGAACAAGTTCTCATTTACAACTGCGACCTGGCCAAGATGAAGCAAAGCAGTGCGACCAAAATAACAGACTTAAACATAGGATAAACAAAAGTACAGTCAATAACACTATATAAAAATCTATATACAGTGTGTGCAAATGAGGTAAGATTAGGGAGGTAAGGCAATAAATGGGCCGTAGTGGAGAAGTAATTAAACACTGAAGTGATAATCTGTAGATGATGAATGTGCAAGAAGAGATACTGGGGTGCAAAGAAATGAATAACAATATGGGGATGAGGTAGTTGGATGGGCTATGTACAGGTGTAGTGATCTGTGAGCTGCTCTGACAGCTTGTGCTTAAAGTTAGTGAGGGATATATGAGTCTCAAAGCTTCAGTGATTTTTGTCATTCGTTCCAGTCATTGGCAGCAGAGAACTGGAAGGAAATGCAGCCAAAGTAGGTGTTGGCTTTGGGCATGACCAGTGAAATATAACTGCTGGAGCGCGTGCTACGTGTGGGTGCTGCTATTGTGACCAGTGAGCTGAGATAAGGCGAGACTTGGATGACCTGGAGCCAGTGGGATTGGCGACGAATATGAAGTGAGGGCCAGCCAACGAGAGCGTACAGGTTGCAGTGGTGGGTAGTATATGGGGCTTTGGTGACAAAATGGATGCCACTGTGATGGACTGCATCCAATTGGCTGAGTAGTGTTGGAGGCTATTTTGTAAATGACATCGCTTAAGTCAAGGATCGGTAGGATGGTCAGTTTTACGAGGGTATGTTTGGCAGCATAAGTGAAGGCTGCTTTGTTGTGAAACAGGAAGCCCGATTCTAGATTTAATTTTGGATTGGATATGCTTAATCTGAGTCTGGAAGGAGAGTTTACAGTCTAACCAGACACTTATTTGTAGTTGTCCAGAGTAGTGACGCTGGACAGGCGGGCAGCGATCGGTTGAAGAGCATGCATTTAGTCTTACTTTCATTTAAGAGAAGTTGGAGGCCACGGAAGGAGAGTTGTATGGCATTGAAGGTCATCTAGAGGGTAGTTAACACAGTGTCCAGGGGCCAGGAGTATACAGAATGGTTTTGTCTGCGTCGAGGTGGATCAGAGAATCACCAGCAGCAAGAGCGACATCATTGATGTATACAGAAAAAAAGAGTACAAAAAAAACAACGGGTACCTTATCTTTGTAAGTATTCAGACCCTTTGCTATAAGACTTGAAATTCAGCTCGGGTACATCCTGTTTCCATTGATCATCCTTGATTGGAGTCCACCTTCGGTAAATTCAATTGATTGGACATGATTTGGAAAGGCGCACACCTGTCTATAGAAGGTCCCACAGTTGACAGTGCAAATTAGAGCAAAAACTAAGCCATGAGGTCAAAGGAATTGTCCATAGAGCTCCGAGACAGGATTCTGTCGGGCACAGATCTGGGGAAGGGTACCGAAATATTTCTGCCGCATTGAAGGTCCCCAGCAACACAGTGGCCTCCATTCTTAAGTGGATGATGCTAGGAACCACCAAGACTTTTCCTAGAGCTGTCCACCTGGCCAAACTGAGCAATAGGTGAAGGGCCTAGGTCGGGGAGCTCCAGAGTTCCTCTGTGGAGATGGAAGAACCTTCCCAGAAGGACATCTGCCACTGTAGCACTCCACCGGTCAGGCCTTTATGGTAGAGTGGCCAGACTGAAGCCACTCCTCAGTAAAAAGACACATGACAGCCCACTTGGAGTTTGCCGGAAGCCACCTAAAGGACTCTCAGACCATAAGAAACAAGATCTTCTGGTCTGATTAAACCAAGATTAAACTCTTTGGCCTGAATGCCAATTGTCACATCTGGAGAAAAACTGCCTACGCTGAAGTGTGGTGGTGGTGGCAGCATGTTGTGTGGATGTTTTTTAGCAGCAGGGACTGGGAGACTAGTCAGGATTGAGGGAAAGATGAATGGAGCAAAGTACAGAGAGATCCTGGATGAAAACCTGCCCCAGATCTTAGGACCTCAGACTAGAGCGACGGTTCACCTTCCAACAGGACAATGACCCTAAGCACACAGCCAAGTCAACCCAGTAGTGGCTTCGGGACACGTTTCTGAATGTCCTTCAGCGGTCCAGCCAGAGCCCGGACTTGAACCCGATCAAACATCTCTGGAGAGACCTGAAAATAGCTGTGCAGCAGAGCTCCCCATCCAACCTGACAGAGCTTAAGAGGATCTACATAATGACCGTGGAGGAAAAAGGGGGAGGCCAGCAAACCGAAGAATACCATCCCAACCGTGAAGCATGGGGGTGGCAGCATCATGTTGTGGGGGTGCTTTGCTGCAGGAGGGACTGGTGCTCTTCACAAAATAGATGGCTTCATGAGGAAGGAAAATAATGTGGATATTTTGAAGCAACATCTCAAGACATCAGTCAGGAAGTTAAAGCTTGATCGCAAATGGGTCTTCCAAATGGACAATGACCCCAAGCATACTTCCAAAGTTGTTGCAAAATGGCTTAAAGACAACAAAGTCAAGGCATTGGAGTGGTCATCACAAAGCCCTGACCTCAATCCCATAGAATGTTTTGGGGCAGAACTGAAAAGGTGTGTGCGAGCAAGGAGGCCTACAAACTGGACTCACTTACATCAGCTATGTCAGGAGGAATGGGTCAAAATTCACCCAACTTATTGTGGGAAGCTTGTGGAAGGCTACACAATTTCCATGCAATACTACCAAATACTATTTGAGTGTATGTAAACTTCTGACCCACAGGGGAATGTGATTAAATAAATAAATAAATCATTCTCTCTACTATTATTCTGACATTTCACATTCTTAAAATAGTGGTGATCCTAACTGACCTAAGACGGGGAAGTTTTTACTAGCATTAAATGTTAGAAATTGTGAAAAACTGAGTTTAAATGTATTTGGCTAAGGTGTATGTAAATTTACGACTTCAACTGTATGTATGTCATAGCTAGGGAAAACATTTGTTTCTCCTTTAAGCTTGTGGTATCTGCGATGAGGAGAAGGTGTGTGTGGTGGGGAGGATGGATTGACATACATGTACCCCTACCCCATCCTGCCTGAACTTTTTCTTGCCCTCGCCGAACCTCTTCTCTCTCTTGCGCTTCCTCATGTATTTGACATTGAACTGCATCTCACTCTTTCTGTTTCCAAGCTGCCAATTAGCTGTATCAAGGTACTCTTCTTACTCCTCCACTCCCTTGCTTCCTCCCTCCACCCCTTCATCTATGTGCTTTCTAATGATGCACAGTGTACCAGAACTAATGTACTTTTTGATGTCAGAACATGAAAAACGGTTTGGTACTAGAATTGTTTTCTTTCTGTATTTTTATGAAATGTGTCAGGTTGTATACTGATTGAGTCAGCGCAGCTGATGTCCCCCTTTAGCACGAGTGCACCGCGCATATCTCTTGCCTGTTCCACTTACTCATTGCTAGTGCTTGCTCTCTAACCTGTCCTGACAAGGAACCACTGCACTGGGATTCTGGGCGGTGTCATGTTAGCTCCACACTCGTTCTGCCTAGAAGTTAACACACTTGAGTAATGCACCTCGGCATGTAGAACTGTTATTTACTGTTCGCCAAACAATGTCCATAAAGCTAGAACACTTTATTTTCAATGCAAGAAGATACAGCTCTGGGGGTTAACTTTCCTTGCAAGCTTACAGCTAACGCTAAAATCAATTCACTACCCTAGTACTTTGATTGTGACCATAATGAAGAATATGCTGATTTTCATCTTTATTCACTTGGTCCCGAAAACTAACCCTGCCTCACATCTCCTTCACCGAACCAACTGACTCTGTGCAAAGCTTGTGAATGACATCATTACTGGGCTTGACAGGGTGTTCCCTTTTTTGTTTGACCAAATTTGTATATATTTTTTACATTTTTTGTTGTTGGGTGGGGGCTACAAGTACGCTACACAAACTCAAACAATCTCAAACGCAATTTCCGTTGTCCTGTTGGCTGCCACTCCAAAATGTTTTTTTTTTTAAGTATGTAGATATAAAGTATTGATCATTATGATCATATTACTGAATAACAAAAAAAAAGATAAGTCTACAGTGCCTGTATAAGTATACAGAAAGTATTCGCAGCCCTTTTGAAATTTTCCACAGTTTGTTGTATTTAAAATGGATTCAAGTGAGATTTTGTCACTTGCCTACACACAATACCCCTCAATGTCCAAGTGGAATTATGTTTTAAGAAATATTTATAAATTCAATCAAATGAAAAGTTGAAATGTCTTGAGTCGAAAAGTATTCAATCCTTTGTTATGGCAAGCCTAAAAATGTGCTTAAGTGGCATGGACTCAAAATAGTGTTTAACGTCATCTCTGCCCCCCCCCCCCCACACACATACAGATAATTGTAAGGTCCCTCTGTCAAGCAGTGATTTTAAAACAGATTCAACCCCAAAGACCAGGGAAGTTTTCCAATGCCTCACAAAGAAAGGCACCTATTGGTAGATGGGTGACACAAGCTGTCGTTGAATATCCCTTCGAGCATGGTTAAGTTATTAATTATACTTTGGATGGTGTATCAATACACCCAGTCACTACAAAGAAGGCGTTAGACTTATTCTAAAATGTATTAAATAGTTTTTTCCCCCCCATCAATCTACACCCACACACAACCCCATAAAGACAAAGCAAAAACAGGTTTTTAGAAATGTTTGCAAATGTATTAAAAATTAAAACGGATTACATTTACATAAGTATTCAGACTCTTTACTCAGTACTTTGTTGAAGCAACTTTAGCAGTGATTCCAGCCTCAAGTCGTCTTGTGTTTATATATACTCATTCCAGGGTTTTTCTTAATTTTGTACTCTTTTCTACGTTGTAGAATAATAGTGAAGACATCAAAACTATGAAATGTTTTTTTTCCGGATTGAATGACCATGTCTTTTCTCTTTGCTTATTTGAGCTGTTAGTGCCATAATATGGATTTGGTCTTTTACTAAATAGGGCTATATTCTGTATACAACCCCTACCTTGTCACAACACAACTGATTGGCTCAAACGCATTAAGAAGGAAATTCCACAAATGAACTTTTAACAAGGCACACCTGTTAATTGAAATGCATTACAGGTGACTACCCCATGAAGCTGGTTGAGAGAATGCCAAGAGTGTGCAAAGCTATCAAGGCAAAGGGTGGCTGGTTTGAAGAATCTCAAATACAAAATATATTTGGATTTGTTTCACTTTTGGTTACTACATGAATTCCATACTCTGTGTTATTTCATAGTTTTGATGTCTTCACTATTCTACAATGTAGAAAATAGTACAAATTAAGAAAAACCCTTGAATGAAATGATATATATATATTTTCCTTTTTTAATAATATAAACTCAGCAAAAAAAAATACTTCCTCACTGTCAACTGCATTTATTTTCAGCAAACATCAGCAAATATTTGTATGAACATAAGATTGAACAAATGAGACACAAACTGAGCAATTCCACAGACATGTGACTAACAGAAATGGAATAATGAGTCCCTGAACCAGGGGGGGGGGTCAAAATCAAAAGTCAGTCAGTATCTGGTGTGGCCACCAGCTGCATTATGTACTGCAGTGCTCAAGTACTGCATCCTCCTCATGGACTGCACCAGGTTTGCCAGTTCTTGCTGTGAGATGTTACCCCACTCTTCCACCAAGGCACCTGCAAGTTCCTGGACATTTCTGGGGGGAAAAGACCCTAGCCATCACCCTCCGATCCAACAGGTCCTAGGCGTGCTCAATTGGATTGAGATTCAGGCTCTTCGCTGGCCATAGCAGAACACTGACATTCCTGTCTTGCAGGAAATCACACACAGAACAAGCATTATGGCTGGTGGCTTTGCCATACCGGAGGGTCATGTCAGGAAGAGCCTGCAGGAAGGGTACCACATGTGAGAGGAGGATGTCTTCCCTGTAACGCACAGCGTTGAGATTGCCTGCAATGACAACAAGCTCAGTCCGATGATGATGTGACACTTCGCCTCAGACCATGACGGATCCTCCACCTCCAAATCGATCCTGCTCCAGAGTACAGGCCTCAGTGTAACGCTCATTCCTTCGACGATAAACACAAATCCGACCTTCACCCCTGGTGAGACAAAACCGCTACCTGTAAGTGAAGAGCACTTTTTGCCAGTCCTGTCTGGTCCAGCGACGGTGTGTTTGTGCTCATAGGCGATGTTGTTTCCGGTGATGTCTGGTGAGGACCTGCCTTACAACAGGCCTACAGGCCCCTCATTCTAGCCTCTCTCAGCCTATTGTGGACATTCTGAGCACTGATGGAGTAATTGTGTGTTCCTGGAGTAACTCGGGCAGTTGTTGTTGCCATCCTGTACTTGTCCCGCAGGTGTGATGTTCAGATATACCGATCCTGTGCAAGTGTTGTTACACGTGGTCTGCCACTGCAAGAACGATCAGCTGTCTGTCCTGCCTCCCTGTAGCACTGTCTTAGGTGTCTCACAGTACGGACATGGCAATTTATTGCCCTGGCCACATCTGCAGTCATCATGCCCCCTTTGCGCAATGCCTAAGGAACATTCACGCAGATGAGCAGGGACCCTGGGTATCTTCCTTTTGGTGTTTTTCAGAGCCCCCCCCCAAAAAAACTAAAATAATTTACATTTTAGGTACTTACTCTACAATACTAACCTAAAAGCCTGTACAGAATAGAAAATAGTCTAAATCATGCATCCTCTTTGCAACAAGGCACTAAAGTCAACTGCCAAGAAATGTACTTTATATCCTGAAATCAAAGTGTTATGTTAGGGGCAAATACAACACATCACTGAGTACTGCTCTTCATTTAGGGCTTTTGGGAAAGTATTCAGACCCCTTGATTCCCCCCCCACACATTTTTTTTGTTACGTTTCATCATAATTCTAAAAGGATTTAAATAGTTTTTTAAATTAATAAATTAGTCTGAATACTTATGCAAATAAGGTATTTTTTAAATATATATTTTTTAATTAGCAAAAGTATCTAAACCTGTTTTCTCTTTGTCATTATGGGGTATTTTGTGTACATTTGAAGATTCATAACAAAAAAGAAATTATTTTAGAATAAGGCTGTTATGTACATCCTCTGCTGCCACACTCACCATCCTAACTGTCAGAGCTTAAGGATATTTAGAGGAGAATGGGAGTAATTCCCCAAATACAGGTGTGCCAAGCTTGTAGCATCATACCCAAGAAGACTCGAGGCTGTCATCGCTGCCAAGTTTGCTTCAACAAAGTACTGAGTAAAGGGTCCGAACACACTTCAGTTTTTTTTCCTGTATATATCTTTTTGCTTTGTCATTATGGGGTATTGTGTGTAGATTGATGAGGGAGGTTTTAGAATAAATCAAATGTTATTGATCACATGGTTAGCAGATGTCAATGTGAGTGTAGCAATGCTTATGTTTCTAGGTTCGACAGTGCAGTAATCTAACAAATTTACAACGACTACCTTTATATACACACAAATGTAAAGATGTAATACCACTTGAGATTTTCTGGACTAAGAAATAATACATTAAAAAAACTAATTACAGCAACGTATTTTCTAAGGACCTGAAGCAAGGTGACCTTCTCTGTTGGCGCCGTCTTAGCTTAGCAGACCGTAAGGCTGTAACATAACAAAATGTGGGAAAAGTCAAGGGGTCTGAATACTTTACGAATGCACTGCATTTGTGTGGTGGCTGCACAGAATAGAGCTAAGCACAAGTAAAATCGTAGATGAGAACCTGGTTTTCTGCTTTCCACCAGACACAAGTAGATTCAAGTCAAAACTGTAACTCGGCCGCTCAGTAACATTCACGGTCTTCTTGGGAAGCAACACTAGAGTAGATTTGGCCTCGTGCTTCAGATTATTGTGCTGCTGAAAGGTGAATTCATCTGTCTGGTGGAAAGCAGACTGAACCAGGTTTTCCTCTAGGATTTTGCCTGTGCTTAGCTCCATTCAGTTTATTTTTTATCCTGGAAAAACTCCCCAGTCCTTAACAATTACAAGCATACCCATAACATGATGCAGACAGTACTCTGCTTGAAAATATGCAGCGTCACTTAATGTGTTGTTCCTAAACATAACATGCTGACCAAACCGCCAGCGTTGTGTGCGCGAGCGTTGCAAAATAGGTATACACCTACATGTTATTCAAACATTTCATCCAAACTGCTCGTGTGGGTCTACAGGCTGCAAGTCCTACCTCTCCCGTCTACTAATTGGTTGTTTCGAGCATACTAAACCACATGGGTGATTGATAGATGAATGTGGTCCGCATTCCAGTCAAGTTGGTTGCCAACCGCCGTATTAAATCCACAGAAGAAGAATGAACGAGGAGAGATTAATCAAAGAAAACTAAAAACAAAGTTTCCCCTTTTATATGGGAACGAATTGTTGGAGTAGAGAACACGATTATGTGACTCAAGTTGGGTCTTCCAAGAAAAAGCAAAAAAAATACCACACGCCTTTCAGGTTAAATAACAACCCAACATTTCTCCCAGGACGTATTAGATAGCCACCTCAAGCTAGCTAAATGTCCATGAATGTTTCGACCTGTCCCCCAACTAATATAGTTGGTTTAGGTATTTTAACCTGCCTCTGGTGGGGATAGACAAAATCAACATGTGCATGATGGTGCACGCATGCATGAGAGCACCAGCTGTTCCAGATGACTGTGTGATCACACTCTCCGTAGCCGATGTGAGCATGACCTTTAAAAAAAGGTCAACATTCACAAGGTTGTGAGGCCAGACGGATTGCCAGAATGTGTACTCGGAGCATGCATGGACCAACTGGCAAGTGTCTTCACTGACACTTTCAAACTCTCCCTGACCGAGTCTGTAATACCTATATGTTTCAAGCAGTCTTTCAAGCAGACCACCATAGTCCCTGTGCCCATGAAAGCGAAGGTAACCTACCTAAATGACTATCGACCCGTAGCACTCACGTCGGCAGCCATGAAGTGCTTTGAAAAGGCTGGTCATGGCTCACATCAACACCATCATCCCAGATACCCTGGACTCACAACAATTCGCATATCGGCCCAACAGATCCACAGAATCTCAATCGCTCTCCACACTGCCCTTTCCCACCTGGACAAAAGAAGAATGCTGTTAATTGACTACAGCTCAGCATTCAACACCATAGTGCCCACAAAGCTCATCACTAAGCTAATGACCCTGGGACTAAACACCTCCCTCTGCACCTGTATCCTGGACTTCCTGATGGGCCGCCCCCAGATGGTAAGGGTAGGCAACATCTGCCATGCTGGTCCTCAACAAGGGTTCCCTTAAATGTACGTGTTTTGTCCCCTACTGTACACCCTGTTCACCCATGACTGGCCCCTCAGGGGTGCGTGCATGTCTCTCAACACCATCAAGTTGGTTGACCACACAACAGTGGTAGGCATGATCACTGACAACGAAAAGATCTGGCATGGTTCCCCAGAGCCTCCTGGTTCTACAGCTGCACCATCGAGAGCGTCCTGATTGGTTGCATCACTGCCTGGTATGGCAACTGCTTGGTATCTGACCGCAAGGCACTACGGAGGGTAGTGTGTATGGCCCAGTACATCACTGGGGCCAAGCTTCCTGCCATCCAGGACCTTTATACCAGGCAGTGTCAGAAGAAGGCTCAAAAAATTGTCCCCCCCCCCCCCCCTTGGTTTTGCACTGTTGCTACTCGCTGTTTATTATCTATGCAGAGTCACTTTACCCCTACCTACATGACAACTAGGATCAATAAACTCCGATAAGCAAAACCTTTGGCACTGGAATATCTGTCTATCATTAAAGCAGGGCATTCTAAGGGTCTGTTTTGAATAGGCTACAGGATGTGAAAAATTTAAGGGACTTCACCACCTCATGGCCATTGATGCAGATTTCCTTTCAGAATGAGTCTTCTTTTCCCCCTTGTCTGTGTTGTTGGCAATGCATACTGAAAACTGGCTTCTCAAACTACTTTCTATCCTTTTCTCTCTCATCCCTGCACTCCGGTCCAATTGAAATGTCCTATGTGTTTAGTCAGGATATTGAATGAGAATTTCTGTCTCTACACAGGACACCATTGCAATAATGATCCTCTCCCATGTGTCTGTAGGTTGTCGACCCAGTGGCGCCCAGATATACAGCCCTGTCAGGATCCTACTCCGTCCCTGTTGTCATCCCCGAAGCACCAGAGGAGATGAAGATGGCCGTCAAACACCCCAAGGTACATTGACTGTTATTTCCACTCTTGTTTATGGAATGGCAACCTATTCCCTATGATGTGTACTCCTATACTACCAAAGCTTGGCCAAAAGTAGTGCATGGTATAGGGATTAGGGTATAATTTTGGACACACCCTGACTAGATAGACGTATTGCATTCTTATCTAGTGTTCAGCAGCCAAAGCATGATGTGTATATTACTCTGACAACGCTAAAATGGATAATTCCCCCGCACAAGTCAAGTTGAGGATATGATGTGATGAGTAGTAAATAATCAACCAACTAAATCTTACCATAATGAATAGCCTAACTGAGGGGCTTCTAAACTGCAGTCCACAATTGTATTTGTGACTCATTTCAGGAAACTAGGCGTATGTCGCGTGTCAGTGCTTCACAGTTAAAAAAAAAATCAAAATGTGTTTTTTGGAGGGGCAGAAATGCCTTCTGGAACATGTGAACTTTCATGTTCCTTAATAACCCATGTGTATGCCATCTGTAAATTACGAATACAATTGTTACATTACGAGCCTAGTTGGTTCAGCCACAGAAAAAGCCAACAACCTTCCCACTAGCCATGATTGGCTGAGATAATGAGTGCCAAGAGATTAGTTTGGATTGGTCTACCATGTCGCACGTTTCTGTCTATTTGAACTGGTCAATGTGTAGGTAATCCTTTCTAACACAGTTTTTAAAAACATCACTTAGGAGAACTGCGTAAGTGTTGCTCTCCACTTTCTGCAGGACTGAGTTCTGGAATTAGAGTATGATAGCTGGGGAAACGCCTGTCTCTGGATTACATCTTCAAACTAAGGGCAACCATGGCATCTGTGACAGTTTGAAGTGTCCATCCATGATGTATAGGGGTAAGATAGTCTAGCTAGCTACATTTTCAGATATTACACATTTCTAATTTTGTCAGTAATTTGAATTTCAAGTTGGTGTACTGTTAGCTAATGTTGGCTGGCTGGCTCGCTTGCTAATGTTACGTGTATGATCTGTGTCGTCATATTATTCCTTTCTCAGAGCCATTTGCTTTGTTAGTTATATCCTAACATTAGCAAGCTAACATTGAACCTGGTTGGTTAGCTACCTGCAGATTCATGCAGGGTAATAATGTCATGAGTTGGGATTATGGTTCTTTGTTTAGCTAGATACATGTCTAATAGACTCCACTATGCATGTAACCATTTCAATAGATTGTTCATGATGTCACTGCAACAATTGTCGATAGACATAGCTGGTAAATTTACTCTAGCTATCTACTCCGATTTCAGAGACCTTTCATCTGAGTGTGTCAGAGCGCAGAATAACTGACATTGACGAACACTCAACACCCATTGAATATGGCTGGTGTCAGTAAACGTTGGCAAAAAAGCGTAATTAAATTGATGCCAGCAGCACAGTTATGGTCACCAACGCACTGGATAATATAAAAACAGCCTAACCAGCTCTGCGAGGGCAAGTAAAAATGGTCAGTGAGATGTTCTCTCATTTGTGTCTTGAAGTAGCTAGCCAATGTTAGCCAGTTAGCTTGGGTGCTTGACTGCTGTTAGGACAGAAAGCTCTGATCAACCCTACTCCTCGGTCAGAGTGTCCAGTGTGCACTCTGAATGCTCCAAGAGTGAAACGCTCTGAGTTTTTCAAATGCCCAGAGCACACGCTGGCTGACACTCCAGATTAAATTTACGAATACACCCGAAGTATGAACCAGATTTATTCTTGAAATCTTTGGTTGTTTACTACATGGCATCACATGCAAATCCTTAGAGATAAGTGGGGCTAAAGCTTAAGAGGATGTAGATGACAAAATAGCTCTCCAGTAGGTGTGCCAGAACATTTTTCCCAAAATTTAGGTTACAAGTTGATCAACTTTAAAGCAGAATTACTTTCCCATTTTTCCTCAAATGTAGTGTATGATATAAACAAAATGTAGCTCTGAGTCTCTAATTTCATCCAATGTATTAAAAAAAACACAATTTCAAATTTTGCTGCATAAAACCAACTTGGTCGGTCTCATTTCTATTTTGTGAAAAGTAATTATTTTATAAAAATCGCAAGCTGCAACAGAATACCATCGTGGATACTATTTTTATGTCTATGCGTCCTGTATAAAGAAAGTTGGATGTAGTTTCACAAGTTAATAATAACCAGCACAACAATTGGAAGTCTCCAGGAACATTTAGAATGCTAGCTGGTCCTGTTCATCTGACTCTGGGGAAGTAGGTAAATGGCTTCATTGCCAAAATCTTAAACTATCCCTTTTAATATGGAGGAATGTTAAAAAAATATATAAAAAATGTGTGATAAATTCATAGGCAGGTTGTAAAAGTGGACATTTTCGGGATGGAAAAATCATGCCAATTTAAACAACCAAAACCAGATAGGGAGCACGCAGAAAATCTATTTAACTATATACAGTGCATTCGGAAAGTATTCAGATCCCCTTTTCCACATTGTTACTTTACAGCCTTATGCTAAAATAAATGTTTTTCTCTTCTCATCAACCTACACACAATACCCCATAATGACAAAGCAAAAACACGTTTTTAGAATTTTTTGTAAAAAACTGATATCACATATACAGAAGTATTCAGACCCTTAATCAGTACTTCGTTGAAGCACCTTTGGCAGCGATTACAGCCTCGAGTCTTCTTGGGTATGACACTACAAGCTTGGCACACCTGTATTTGGGAAGTTTCTCCCATTTTTCTCTGCTGATCCTCTCAAGCTCTGTCAGGTTGGATGGGGGAGCGTTGCAGCACAGCTATTTTCAGGTCTCTCCAGAGATGTTTGCTCGGGTTCAAGTCTGGGCTCTGGCTGGGCCACTCCAGGACATTCAGAGACTTGTCCCGAAGCCACTCCTGCGTTGTCTTGGCTGTTGGCTTAGGGTCATTGTCCTGTTGGAAGGGTGACCTTTGCTCCTGTCTGAGGTCCTGAGCGCTCTGGAGCAGGTTCTCATCAAGGATCTCTGTTCTTTACTCTGTTAGTCTTTCCCTCGATCCTGACGAGTCTCCCAGTATCTGCCGCTGAAAAACATCCCCACAGCATGAAACTGCCCCCACTATGCTTCACTGTAGGGATGGTGCCAGGTTTCCTCCAGATGTGACACTTGGCATTCAGGCCGAAGAGCTCAACCTTGGTTTCATAAGACCAGATAATCTTGTTTCTCATTGTCTGAGAGTCCTTTAGGTGCCTTTTGGCAAGCTCCAAGTGGGCTGTCATGTGCCTTACTGAGAAGTTGCTCCATGTGGCCACTTTCATAAAGGCCTGATTTGGTGGAGTTCTGCAGAGATGGTTGTCTTTCTGGAAGGTTCTCTCATCTCCACAGAGGAACCCTGGAGCTCTGTTGTGACCAAGTTCTTTTTTTTACTTACCCCTCTTTTTATATAGACGTATGTGCCTTTCCAAATCATGTCCAATCAATTGAATTTACCACAGGTGGACTCAAAGTTGCAGAAACAGTTCAGGGATAATCAATGGAAACAGGATGCACCTGAGCCCAATTTCAAGTCTCATAACAAGTGGTCTGGATACTTATTTTTTACATTTGCAAAAATGTCCACCTATTTTCAATTTGTCATTATGTGTTATTGTGTGTAGATTGTTGAGGACAAACATGTAATTCATGCCTCTTAAGGTCCCATCAACTTTCTGTAGGCTAGGCCTATTATATTTATTTCATCAACTTTTCTAATATTAAGCACATTGCTTCTCTTTACAACAGCAGTATAGCCTACCAGGTTGGCATGAAAATGAACCACGGGAAAAGCGTCCTCCATTCACAATGTAACTGCATAGATGACATGTATTTTTACATGTCATCTATGATAATGGTCCATTCCAAATCAAAACAAATTTCACACATGTAAAGACGAGATTCAATCAAGAATAGTGTAATGGGTGACTACAGTGCCTTGCGAAAGTATTCGGCCCCCCTTGAACTTTGCGACCTTTTGCCACATTGCAGGCTTCAAACATAAAGATATAAAACTGTCTTTTTTGTGTGAAGAATCAACAACAAGTGGGACACAATCATGAAGTGGAACGACATTTATTGGATATTTCAAACTTTTTTAACAAATCAAAAACTGAAGAATTGGGCGTGCAAAAGGTGGGAGACTCTGTCCATAGGACAACAATCAGTCGTATATTGCACAAATCTGGCCTTTATGGAAGGGTGGCAAGAAGAAAGACATTTCTTAAAGATATCCATAAAAAGTGTTGTTTAAAGTTTGCCACAAGCCACCTGGGAGACACACCAAACATGTGGAAGAAGGTGCTCTGGTCAGATGAAACCAAAATTGAACTTTTTTGGCAACAATGCAAAACGTTATGTTTGGCGTAAAAGCAACACAGCTCATCACCCTGAACTCACCATCCCCACTGTCAAACATGGTGGTGGCAGCATCATGGTTTGGGCCTGCTTTTCTTCAGCAGGGACAGGGAAGATGGTTAAAATTGATGGGAAGATGGATGGAGCCAAATACAGGACCATTCTGGAAGAAAACCTGATGGAGTCTGCAAAAGACCTGAGACTGGGACGGAGATTTGTCTTGAAACAAGACAATGATCCAAAACATAAAGCAAAATCTACAATGGAATGGTTCAAAAATAAACATATCCAGGTGTTAGAATGGCCAAGTCAAAGTCCAGACCTGAATCCAATCGAGAATCTGTGGAAAGAACTGAAAACTGCTGTTCATCTCCATCCAACCTCACTGAGCTCGAGCTGTTTTGCAAGGAGGAATGGGAAAAAATTTCAGTCGATGTGCAAAACTGATAGAGACATACCCCAAGCGACTTACAGCTGTAATCGCAGCAAAAGGTGGCGCTACAAAGTATTAACTTAAGACGCCCAATTTTTCAGTTTTTGATTTGTTAAAAAGTTTGAAATATTCAATAAATGTCGCCACTTCATGATTGTGTCCCACTTGTTGTTGATTCTTCACAAAAAAATACAGTTTTATATCTTTATGTTTGAAGACTGAAATGTGGCAAAAGGTTGCAAAGTTCAAGGGGGCCGAATACTTTCGCAAGGCACTGTATTAACCTATTACTTGTGAATGCGCCTCGGAATTGGATGAGAATGCGCGCCGTTGCGTCCCCGATGTTTGTCGGTCACTTGTAGCCTGTAGGAGACCCGATCACTTGACAGAGAGCCATGTAAGTGAGAGCTATCTCGGAACGCAGCCGGGAGAATGGAATTACAATTATATTCAGCCCAAGGGCACAACAGCCATTAGCCGCAAATGGCATAGATTCTTTTTAGGGGGCGTTACTGCCACAAAAGGGATACAGACGGGAAATTAGAGGAATTATCAAGTGCTTGTCATATTGTGAATGAGAACTGATGAAGTGTGTACAGCCTGCACAAATAAATAGGCAGAGCTCATGCTTTTCATGCAACTTTTTTTCAAATCTTCATTAGTCACCTTATGCAGCCTTAGAATGTACTAAAAATCTAAACACATAGCCCAACATTTGTATCACAACTGTTACATAAATAACTCTAAATTAAGCATATAGGAGTACCTGTTCCTTTTGTTAACCGCTCAACACAGAATATCCGCATGTGCTCAAATAGCTGAATAAAATCTAAATTATATTTCCTATGTTCTATTGTATTCTATTTTTCCAGGTGCGTGGTAGCAGCTGAATAAAACGAGAAAATGATCTTTAATACCCTTTATGAATCGGCCTTACGGCCTTCGCCAGAGCTTTTGTGAGTAAAAAAAAAAAAAAAAAACATGTATCCCTAGCCCCACCCACATCCGTTCCATGCATCGAATGGGGTTGAGTCGAGGGAAAACAAATAAGTGCTACCAAATATAGCAATATGCATTTCATAAATATTCTAATAAAGTGTGTACCTAAAATGTATTAAACACGTCTGTAAAACCACTGAGGACATCAACCTACCAAGCAAGTTTTCATAAATTGACTGAGAATACAGAAGGAGCCTACAATAGGGATAAACGTCAGCTTTCGTTCGGAAATGGAATGAAATCCTCAACAAATGGTATTTTTTTAGATTTAATGCTATTAATTGTTGAACATGTGTCAAAGGAAGTAAGAGGTTAAAGTCACACAGACTGTTTTTCTAGCCCGAAAGCAGCACAACAAGGCTCCACAAAAGAAAATAAACGATGTAGGAGAGGCAAGTGGTCAAAGAGGGGACCAGGAACATCAGGCCGTGGACACGGAGCGACAGCAGGACTCGGTTATTAACCTCTCCAAGAAAGTTCTCAGAAGCGCAAGTCTCAGTCTTATCTAAGGGCCTCTAGGACAGCTAATTCTGTCCTATAGTTAACAACTCCTCGATTAATACCCATTAGGTTAGTGGGACAAAAAGCCATGTCAGTATATATGAGAAAAACAAACCACATTCAGAAGGACCTCACTAGGACAGCAGAACTGGCACTTAACCGAAGATGAATCTTTCATTAGTTCATTGCCAAACCTGCAGCAGACAAAAGGGGGTGCTGTGGTCATTTTAGACTACGAAAAATCCAAAGATGAAATTCAGACACAATTCATTAATGAACGTTTCTATAGAAAACTGAGTTTTGATCCCACACAGGTGTTCCAAAAGGACAGGGCTCCAGATTAGCGCATATATTAAACAACCTTATCTCAAAACCTGCATATGAATACCTTTGCTGCAAATGTGCCATAAGTCCATATGCCTGTACATTTTGCCGAAATGACACAAACCTAAGACACAAGGCAATTATCCAGACGACAGACCAGTGGTTGCAGGAATAGGCTCAATGCTAGAACCATTGTCAAACTTCATAGACTCTTTTATTAAATCTCATGTGCAAGCATTGCCGTCATATGTGAAAGACTATAAACTTCATAAACAAGATTTCACCAATAACAGGTTCAACAGAAGACTGTATTTTAGTCACATTAGATGTTGAGTCTATATACCAGCATTCCCCATATGGGGGGGCTGGCAGCCCTAGCTCACTATTTGAGAGACCGAGATACTAATGAATTCCCACCAACAAACTTTATTCTTGAGCGAGCTGAATATTTTTGACATATGACTATTCCACATTCGCTCAGAGTTATGCTAAACTTTGGGCCTTTTTAAAGAATGTTTTAACAATGAAAATTAAAATCCATTTTTAAATAAAGCCCTGAAGTGGTGTGGATATATTAACATTTTTTGTAAATGGGGAGTAACGGGAGAAGAGCTGTCAGACTTTATGGCATTACTCAATGACATTGACCCCAATCTCAAACTCACTATTGAATGTGACACTAGACGGGTTAATTACCTCCTATGTGAACTGAGAAATCATATGGAACCCTGTTTACAACTCTGTATAGAAAAGAAATGGACAGAAATACTAATACTATTACAGGGGGACAGGTTCCATCCTGAGCCATTAAAAAGAGGACTTCCAAGACAGTTTTTCAGGCTCCGCCGTATATGCCATTCCACAGAGGATTGTCTAGAAAAAGCAGCGGAGATGCCAATAGGTTTCTGAGTGGCTACTCTCCACAATGTGTGGATGAAGCTCTTAATTTGGCATTAGGGAAAACACGAGATGAATTGCTACAAAAAAAAGTCCCACGAGAGCTAAAGAACACTCTGTAATGTTCACCACCACTTATACTTTGAACTCGTGAAAAGTGGGAGATGCTGTCAAGAAACACTGGCTTATTTTATCATTGGACCCAGCTCTGCCAGCTGAATTTAAGAATCCACCACTTATTGTCTAGAGGACAGGTCACAATTTACGTGTAAATTGGTTCATGACAACTGCCAGCCACAAAATAAAATACGCCCTCCAAATGGTAGCAAATAATGCAGAGGAAGCACACAGTGCATATGATGAAGTGTGAATATTTCTGCCACCCAAATACAGGAAAATGGATCCGAATATATGAAATTATTATGCACTCCACCACCCATGTTATCTACATGATTAAATGTACATGTGGGCTGTGCTATGTAGGTAAAACCTCGTTCTCTCAAACAGAGAATCAGTGAACATAAAAGTTCAATCAGGATAAACGACAGGGATTATCCAGTCGCAGTACATTTTAATGACCTAAAGCATGCCATTTCTACCTATTTTTACAGATTTTGTGGCATAGGGAACGTTAAGATATCAGACAGGGGAGGTGACATTAATAACACTCGGCTGCGGCTGTGTGCGGCTGCTCGGCCATGGAAACCCATTTCATGAAGCTCCCGACTAACGGTTATTGTTTCCAGAGGCAGTTTGGAATTCAGTAGTGAGTGTTGCAACCGAGGACGGACAGAAGATTTTTATGTGCTACGCGCTCCAGCACTCGTTGTTGACAGGTGTATGAAATTGGCACCGTCATAGGATGCCACCTTTCCAAGTCAGGTCATTCAATTTCTGCCCTGGTCAACTAAGGGTGGTTATTGTGAAGTGGAAACATCTAGGAACAACAACAGCTCAGCTGCGAAGTGGTGGGCCACACAAGTTCACAGAACAGGACCACAGAGTGCTGAAGCACGTAGTCTGTAAAACTTTCTGCCCTGCTAGAGCTGCCTTGATCAACTGCAAGTGCTGTTATTGTGAAGTGGCATCAACTAGGAGCAACAACAGCTCAGGGTGCTGAAGCGCATAGTAGAGGTCGACCGATTCTGATTTTTCAACACCGATAACGATTTTTGGAGGACCATAAAGCCGATACTGATTTAATTGGACAATTTTTTAAAATGTATTTGTAATAATTACAATTACAACAATACTGAATGAACACTTTTTTAAAACTAATATAATACATCAATAAAATCCATGTAGGCTCAAATAAATAATGAAACATGTTCAATTTGGTTTAAATAATGCAAAAACAAAGTGTTGGAGAAGAAAGTAAAAGTGCAATATGTGCCATGTAAGAAAGCTAACTTTTAAGATCCTTGCTCAGAACATGAGTACATATGAAAGCTGGTGGTTCCTTTTAACATGAGTCTTCAATATTCCCAGGTAAGAAGTTTTAGGTTGTAGTTAATTATAGGAATTATAGGACTATTTCTCACTATACGATTTGTATTTCATATACCTTTGACTATTGGATGTTCTTATAGGCACTTTAGTATTACATTTACATTACATTTAAGTCATTTAGCAGACGCTCTTATCCAGAGCGACTTACAAATTGGTGCATTCACCTTATGACATCCAGTGGAACAACCACTTTACAATAGTGCATCTAAATATTTTAAGGGGGGTGAGAAGGATTACTTTATCCTATCCTAGGTATTCCTTAAAGAGGTGGGGTTTCAGGTGTCTCCGGAAGGTGGTGATTGACTCCGCTGTCCTGGCGTCGTGAGGGAGTTTGTTCCACCATTGGGGAGCCAGAGCAGCGAACAGTTTTGACTGAGCTGAGCGGGAACTGTACTTCCTCAGTGGTAGGGAGGCGAGCAGGCCAGAGGTGGATGAACGCAGTGCCCTTATTTGGGTGTAGGGCCTGATCAGAGCCTGGAGGTACTGAGGTGCCGTTCCCCTCACAGCTCCGTAGGCAAGCACCATGGTCTTGTAGCGGATGCGAGCTTCAACTGGAAGCCAGTGGAGAGAGCGGAGGAGCGGGGTGACGTGAGAGAACTTGGGAAGGTTGAACACTAGACGGGCTGCGGCGTTCTGGATGAGTTGTAGGGGTTTAATGGCACAGGCAGGGAGCCCAGCCAACAGCGAGTTGCAGTAATCCAGACGGGAGATGACAAGTGCCTGGATTAGGACCTGCGCCGCTTCCTGTGTGAGGCAGGGTCGTACTCTGCGGATGTTGTAGAGCATGAACCTACAGGAACGGGCCACCGCCTTGATGTTAGTTGAGAACGACAGTATTGCCAGTGTAACAGTATAGCTTCCGTCCCTCTCCTCGCTCCTACCTGGGCTCGAACCAGGTAGGAGCTAGGTTACGGTTACGTACACATTGGAGCAACGACAGTCCTTTTTTGCGAATGAACACCGCATCGATTATATGCAACACAGGACACGCTAGATAAACTAGTAATATCATCAACCATGTGTAACTAGTGATTATGATTGACTGATTGTTTTTTAAAAGTTAAGTTTGCAACTTGACTCCATAGACACTGTATTCGGTAGGCCAAGCTTTGAAAAACTACAAACCTCAGATATCCCACTTCCTGGTTGGATTTTTCTCAGATTTTTGCCTGCCATATGAGTTCTGTTATACTCAAAGACATCATCCAAACAGGTTTAGAAACTTAAGTGTTTCGTTCCAAATCTAATAATAATATGCACATATCAGCATCTGGGACAGAGTAGGAGGCAGTTCACTCCGGGCATGCTATTCATCCAAAAGTTAAAATGCTTCTCCCTATCCCAAAAAGGTTAAGAACAGATTATTTTATAATGACGGCCTACACCGGCCTAGCCCTATGGGACTCCCGATCACGGCCGGTGGTGATGCAGCCCAGGATCGAACCAGGGTCTGTAGTGACTCCTCTTGCACTGAGATGCTACGCCACTCGGGAGTTTGTGGCAACAGTTTGGGGAAGGCCCTTTCCTGTTTCAGCATGACAATGTCCCTGTGCACAAAGCGAGGTCCATACAGGAATGGTTTATCAAGATCGGTGTGGAAAAACTTACAGCCTGCACAGAGTCCTGACACAGAGTCAACGTAGACTGCGAGCCTGTCCTAATCACCCAACATCATTGCCCAACATCACTAATGCTCTTGTGGTTGAAAGTCCCTGCATCAATGAAAGCGAGTGGAGGCTGTTATAGCAGCAAAGGGGGACCAACTCCATATTAATGCCCATGATTTTGGAATGAGATGATTGAGGAGCAGGTGTCCACATACTTTTGGTCATGTGGTGTGTGTATATTATAACATATTTTATAACTTACAATCAATTAGACAGTCAGATAATTGTAAATGTAATAATTGCAAATTCCAGAAACTGTGCATTCAGTGCACATGCCTAGTGATTTGTTATGTTTGAGCAGAGGAACACAGCATTAGCCATGGCAAAATGCATAGAATTGTAGGAAATTACCTTTAAAACGGCGTAATGTCCTTTATGCCACCAAGATACCTTTTCCAGCTAATACTGTTAGAATTTAGACATCCTCTTCCAATGAACTGTGGAATCAAAATAATGAAATTATCTTCCAAATGTATTAATTTTAAAATGTTGTTTACTTATACTTGCCATCATTTAACTGATAATAAGACATATATTTCTGCTAACTTATATATGATGGGGGTTGCCAATTTGCCTGGGCGGGGGTCCCTGGGCAAGAAAAGTTTGAAAACCCCTTGCCTTACCAATATACCCAAATAAACTGCCAAACCAACCAAATATAGTCAATCCAACATAACATCAGCAACTAAACCTGGCAAACGTATTTCTGAACCCTCCCAGAACATAGAGGTGGGTATGAAAGCTGTGTGGTACGGACCCAGGGTGCTGGTGGAGGGGGCGGACGCAGAAACCTTCACCGAGGGAGAGACGGTCACCTTCATCAACTGGGGCAACATCATCATCACCAAGATCCACAAGTGAGTTGAATAGATTTTTGGACGTGGAACTTTTTACAGGAAGTTAATCAAGAGGGCTTGCCTTGGCAAGTGTTCACCCAGTCCCAGAAAGCTACATTATCAGTGCAGCAGTGAAACACCATATTGAACTAATCTAGATAAGTTGTACTGTGGCTCTCTAGATGCTGGGATCACAACTAGGATCACTGGCATAGATACACTATGTAACTCGTCTCTGTTTCTCTGTCTCTGTCTTCTCGCTCTCTGTGTGTGTGAGTGTGTGTAACTGATGTATCGCATTAAACAGGCTTAAGTGAAATTTTACCAAATGTAGAAGGAAGAAAATAAATATCTCAATTCCTTAACTATTATCCCCTCATCTCTATCGCTGTGTGATCCAGAGATCCCAGAGGTAAGGTCACCTCCCTGGAGGGCAAACTGAACCTAGAAAACAAGGACTTCAAGAAGACCACCAAGATCACATGGCTGGCCGAGACCCCCCACGCCCCCCTGCTGCCCACAGTCTGTGTCAACTACCAGCACCTCATCACCAAGCCCGTCATGGGCAAGGAGGACGACTTCAAGGAATACATCAACAAACAGAGCAAGGTGGGTGTGTGAGTGAATGTGGATGGGTCAAGCCTGTGGTTGTGTATGTGGGAGGGGGGGTTGGTTATCTATGCGGTATGTATGAGGGAGTGTGTGCATGTGATGTGTGCTAAACTGTTACAAGAAGGGCTTAAGTAGTTAGTAAAGATCATTATTATGATTAGAGCAGATATCATTGACCAGTATGAAGAATCACTTGTAATCCTTCCTGAAGACTGAACAGGGTTTCCCTCTCCCATCCTTGCTTTTTCTCAGCTGGAGGAGAAGATGCTGGGAGACCCATGTCTGAAGGACCTGAAGAAGGGTGACATCATCCAGCTGCAAAGGCGGGGCTTCTACATCTGTGACCAGCCCTACGAGCCAATCAGGTTTGTCCTCTGCAAGGTCTTCATGAATTTTTACCAGTTTTGGGAGGGATGCGTGGGTGAATGGTGAGTTTAATGGATCGAAGGATGGTTGGACGCAGACCTGGGTTCAAATACTATTTCAAATACTTTGAGCATTTGCTTTACGCTGCCTGGACTCTCAGAATGGCAGGGTTTGAAGTTTGGGGATTGTTCTATTGGTAGGGTGTTAGGTGATTCGACAAACATTGGACACTAGGAGAGAAATACATAAAAAAAAAAAAAATGAACAGCTGTGATAAAATCAATTTTCACTACATGTCAATAATGTGATCTCAAAATACATAAATAATTTGAGAACATGAATGTGGAAGTTGTGAACTTCTTACAGATAGGCGGGACAGTTGCGTCTCACTTGGGCAAAAAACAGTGAAAATGCAGCGTGGCAAATTAAAAAATAAAAAATTATATAAAATCAAACTTTCATTAAATCACACATGTAAGATACTCAATTAAAGCTACACTCCTCGTGAATCCAGCCAACATCTCAGATTTTAAAAAGACTTTTCGGCAAAAGCAGAAGAAGCTGTTATCTGATGATGGCACCAGCAGAAAACAAAGGGGATAGCATATTTCAACCCTGCAGGCGCTACACAAAACACAGAAATAAAATATAAAACATGCATTACCTTTGACGAGCTTCTTTTCTCCAATATGTCCCATAAACATCACAAATGGTCCTTTTGTTCGATTAATTCTGTCCATATATATCTAAATGTCATGCTCGCTGACACCGTTGCCATTTGGGCGGTGTTCCCTCCAACACATTGGTGCGGCTGGCTTACGGGTTAAGCGAGCAGTGTTTCAGGAAGCATTGCAGCTTGGTTGAGTTGTGTTTCAGAGGACACACAGTTCTCGACCTGCACCTCTCCCGAGTCCGTACAGGAGTTGTAGCAATGGGACAAGACTAACTACCAATTAGATATCAAGAAATTGGGGAGGAAAAGGGGAAGATATATATATATATATCCCAATACTGTATGTTATGATATTTACACAATATGAGCCCAAATGTAAAGCAGGTGACGTGCTAAGAACATTCAATTCTGGGGGACAGCCTTTTTTAGGAAACGTGAAATCGGTGTCTTCATATTCGAGATTAGTATTCCTCCCCAGAGTAAGATCGATGTGACATTGTATTGCCAACAAGTATGGGGAAGTCCTGAGGGTAAAACGTTTTTCCTTCGCTTCTGTCCAACAGATGTTTTCAGAGACATAGAAAAACATAGGAGGTTACAAAGTAGAGCTTCGTAGCTGCATTTTGGTGTGTGGCTTGTCAGGGATTGTTCCAAATTCACGTTAATGATTTTAAAAAAATATATATATATATTTTTTTAATTATGAACAACAAATACAAAAAAAAACAAAATATACAAATAACAGTACATCAATCTAACAGACAGGGGTATTACATATCACGATTCAATTTCAATTTGTTAAATACTTTTATGGTGCGTATTGCTTTTTTATTTTTACGTTTACTGATCATTTCAAAATAATATTTAAATTCTATCTTAAATAATGTGAAGAGGGGTTTGTTCTCTGCCCACCTCATTTTATGGAGATTCTTCCATGAAAGATGAACAAGTTAACAATGAAAGTTAAATCGGTGTCCTTTTGGTTCAAAATAAAACATATCAGAGTCTTTTAAAATAAAATCTTCTAACTCACACAAATCTTCTGACATAATCGCAGTCGCAAAATAAATGGTCAAGAGTCTCTGGGTTACAATCACAAAATACACATTTGTTATCAATAGCTATTTTAAATCTGTGTGTAATTAAGGTCTTTCCAGGGTCTATAAATGAGTTTGTATGATACTTCTTTCACCTTATTAGATATGCAAAATGTAACGAAACTTTGTTCCAGTTCACTTGTCCTAGGGCTGCATTCCAGTACATTTAAGCAGAGGGAATGGTAACATATTGACATCATTTCCTTATATACATGTTATTACATTTACAGTTTAAAATGTCAATTCCTTCTAGTTGTATTGAGGCTACAAAATCCTCAACAGTTGCGCTTGGAGTACTGTTATATTCTCCTAAAAGAAGAATAGCACCTTTAGGGACAGCTCTAACAACAATTTGATACTCCTCTGGAGTGAATGTAACATTGTGTGTTCTAATACATTCTGGATAATATAGTTGTCCATCATTATTCAATAATTGTTTAACCCAAATAATGTTGTTGTCAAACCAGTTCTGGAAAAACAGACTTGTTTTTGTATTTTATGTCTTTATTATTCCAGATTGTATTACCTATGAGGGGAAGAATTGTGTTTGTACATGCGGTTCAAGTTAGAAGTACTTGTTTATGAAAGTTTGCAAGCTTAATAGGGATTTTAGCCATATCAAAGTTGCATTTAAGTAAGAATTCTAGACCACCAATTTGTTGGAATATTAAATTAGGGATGATATTCCAGATGCAATCCTTATTTCTTAAATAGTTTTGTATCCATTTAATCTTAAATATTATATTAGAGGTTTTAAAATCCAGAGCATTCAACCCTCCCTCAACTTGGGTGCTACATATTACCGCTTTTCTAAAATAATGAGGTTTATTCCTCCACATGAAGTTAAATTATTTAGTATCAAACATTTTAGTTACTGACAGAGGCAAGGGAGGTATAAACTCATCTGGACAGACCTTCAGATTTTGACAAAAGTACACGTCCAGATAAAGAAAGATCTCTTAATAACCAGGAGTTAAATCTCATTCCAAATTTCTCTACAATCGGAGAGAAATTTAAGTTGACCCTTTCTGATCTTTGCTAACTGTAATACCAAGATATGTGATCACATCTTTTACAGGGATATTACATACTGAGTTTCAGTCGCATCTTTTCAACGCAAATAATTTACATTTCCTAATATTCAGAGATAAACCTGATACATGTGTGAAGGCATTCATACACTCAATAGCTTTCTTGACTTCATTATGATCTTTCAAAAAACAAATTCTGGTGTCGCCAGCCAATTGTGAAAATTTGATCTCTTTGTCTTGTATCTGAATACCCCTAAAACTATCCTTACTTATATGAAGTGCCATAAATTGTGTGACCAATAAAAGTAAGGAGAAATTAGGCTCCAAATTCACATGTCACCACCCGTTTTCAAGATGAAATGCTAGTTAGCTGTGCAAGTGAGTTTTTGTTTGCCGCTGTTTGCTGAGGTAACACTATTGTGCCAGCGGCAAATGTTGTGATTGATGGTTTAATTTGTTCAAGTGTAAACTACCAGAATTCAGTAGCTACAGACCTACAATCGATAAAAACAGAAATAGCAGTGAATTGAAAATGTGTCCCATCTATCTTGCTGTGCAGGTGGCAGGCAAGCAGCTCAATCTAGTCTCAGCCTAGGCTAACTATTTGATGGAAATGGTGTAGTTTATCCTCTCATCAACAGCAAATATAACATTACAATGTAACACAACTCAGGTGTAGGCCTACCTTAGAAGTAATCTATGTTATTAGACTTAAGTATCCTTCTGAGTTATGTTGTTCAGTACCAACACAGCCTAACTGTGATATATAGCCTAACTGTTAATAATAGGTAAATAGTTAACCTGCTTTTTGTTCAAGATGATTTAATCCCAATTATATGTACTCTATCACCCCTGGTACGTGTCCAAGGGTGTCCCCTTGCTCCATAGTGTAAACATTCTTCATTGCTTAAGAATATGGCACTGTACACTTTATTTTTTTGTATTTTCTTTATTTTCCTGTATATCAGTACAGAACCAGTCAACAGTTTGGGCATACCTGCTCAAGGGATTTTATACATTGTAGAATAATAGTGAAGACATCAAAACTACGAAATAACACATATGGAATCCTGTAGTAACCGAAGAATAGTTACACAAATCAAAATATATTTTGGGTTCTTCAAAGTAGCCACCCTTTGCCTTCATGGCAGCTTTGCACACACTTGGCATTCTCTCAATGAGCTTAATGAAGAATGTTTTTTTTTTCAACAGTCCTGAAGGAGTTCCCACATACTACTATTACATACTACTACTATTCCTCAGGTCGTTGCTGTAATTGAGAATGTGTTCTCAGTCAATTTACCTGGTAAAATTAGGGTTAAATAAATCAAATAAATATGCTGAGCACTTGTTGGCTGCTATTCTTTCACTCTGCGGTCCAACTCATCCCAAACCATCTCAATTGGGTTGAGGTCGAGTGATTGTGGAGGCCAGGTCATCTGATGCAGCACTCCATCACTATCCTTCTTGGTCAAAGACCCCTTCAGAGCCTGGAGGTGTGTTTGGGGTCATTGTCCTTTTTGAAAAACAATGGTTAGTCTCAGCAAGCGCAAACCATACGGGAGGGTGTATCACTGCAGAATGCTGTGGCAGTCATGCTGGTTAAGTGTGCCTTGAATTGTAGATAAATCACTGACCGTGTCACCAGCACAGTACCATCACACCACCTCTTCCATGCTTCACGGTGGGAACCACAAATGCAGATATCATCCGTTAACCTACTCTGCCTCTCACAAAGTCACAGCGGTTGGAACCAAACATCTTAAATTTGGACTCATCAGACCAAAGGACCGATTTTCACCGGTCTAATGTCGAATGCTCTTGTTTCTTGGCCCAAGCAATTCTCTACTTTCTTATTGGTGTCCTTTAGTAGTGGGTTATTTGCAGCAATTTGACCATGAAGGCCAAATTCACACAGTCTTCTCTGAACAGTTGATGTTGAGATGTGTCTGTTACTTGAACTCTGTGAAGCATTTATTTGGGCTGCAATCTGAGGCTGGTAACTCCAATGAACTTATCCTCTGCAGCAGAGGTAACTCTGGGTCTTCCTTTCCTGTGGCGGTCCTCATGAGAGCCTGTTCCATCATAGCACTTGATGTTTTTTGCGAGTGCACTTGAAGAAACTTTCAAAGTTCTTGACATTTCCCAGATTGACTGACCTTCATTTCTTAAAGTAATGATGGATTGTCGTTTATCTTTGCTTATTTGAGCTGTTTTTTGCCATAATATAGACTTGGTCTTTTAACAAATAGGGCTATCTTCTGTATACCACCCCTACCTTGTCACAACACAACTGATTGGCTCAAATGCTTTAAGAAGGAAATAAATTCCACAAATGAACTTTTAACAAGGCACACCTGTTAATTGAAATCCATTCCAGGTGACTACCTCATGAACTGGTACTGTGTGTGTGTAACTGTCAACTGTGTGTGTACACACACACACACACACACACACACACACACACACACACACACACACACACACACACACACACACACACACACACACACACACACACACACACACACAGAGTACCAGTCAAGTTTGGACTTTTTTTCTTTTTACTATTTTATACATTGTAGAATAATAGTGAAGACATCAGCTGTGATAAAACACATATGGAATCATGTAGTAAGCGAAAAAGTGTATATATAAAGCTTTTACCAATGCTGCTACTGCTCATGTTCGCACTGTTACTGTACACTTATGACCATATAAGTCACCCTTGCTGCACTGAGTACCATATTAATAATGCACCGAGATACTGATATTTGATTTGTGAGAGAGAGAAACTCCCCCATTGGTGTGTGGGGAGGGCTTAATTTTTCTGGTCTTAATGCCCTGACAAAAATTTACTGTCAACTTCCTGATGGCGATTTAAGCTAAACTTGGCAAAAAAAGGAAACGTCCCCTCACTGTAACTGCGGTTATTTTCAGCCAACTTAACTTTTGTAGATATTTTTATGAGTATAAGATTCAACAACTGAGACAAAAACTGAACAAGACATGTAACTAACAGGAATTGAATAATGTGTCAATGAACAAAAGGGGGGTAAAATCTAAAGTAAGTCAGTATCTGGTGTGGCCACCAGCTGCATTAAGTACTGCAGTGCATCTCCTCATCATGGACTACACCAGATTTGCCAGTTCTTGCTGTGAGATGTTACCCCACTCTTCCACCAAGGCATCTGCAAGTTCCCTGACATTTCTGGGGGGAATGGCCCTAACCCTCACCCGCCGATCCGATGGCGTTTTCCAGTGATGTTTGGTGAAGACCTGCCTTACAACAGGTCTACAAGCCCTCAATCCAGCCTCTCTCAGCCTATTGCGGACAGTCTGAGCATTGATGGAGGGATTGTGCGTTCCTGGTGTAACTCGGGCAGTTATTGTTGCCATCCTGTACCTGTCCTGCAGGTGTGATGTTCGGCTGTACTTATCCTGTGCAGGTGTTGTTACACGTGGTCTGCCACTGTGAGGACAATCAGCTGTCTGTCCTGCCTCCCTGTAGCGCTATCTTAGGTGTCTCACAGTACGGGCATTGCAATTTATAAAGTTGACTAGAATACAGTATATACATATGAAATGAGTAAAGCAGTATGTATACATTATTAAAGTGAGCAGTCATTCCATGTTTATGAATGTAGGGCAGCAGCCTCTAATGTGCAGCGTTTAGTAACTGTGGTAGCTGGCAAGTGATTGCTATTTAACCTCTCTGGAATATGTGGCATGCTAGCGTCCCACCTGGACAAAAGCCAGGGAAAATGCAGAGCGCCAAATTCAAATAAATTACTATAAAAATGAAACTTTCATTAAATCACACATACAAGATAGCAAATTAAAGCTACACTTGTTGTGAATCCAGCCAACATGTCAGATTTCAAAAAGGCTTTTCGGCAATAGCAAACGATGCTATTATCTGAGGATAGCACCTCCGTAAACAAAGAGAAATCATATTTCAACCCTGCAGGCGCGACTCAAAACGCAGAAATAAAAAATATATTCATGCCTTACCTTTGACGAGCTTCTTTTGTTGGCACTCTAATATGTCCCATAAACATCACAAATGGTCCTTTTGTTCTATTAATTCTGTCGATATATATCCAAAATGTCCATTTATTTGGCACGTTTGATCCAGAAAAACACCGGTTCCAACTTGCTCAACGTGACTACAAAATATCTCAAAGGTTACCTGTAAACTACTTTTGTTATACAACTTTCGGTATTTTTTAACATAAATAATCGATAAAATTGAAGACTGGATGATCTATGTCCAATACAGGAAGAAAACAAACCGAAGCATGCTTTCTGGTCACGCGCCTCTATCTAACAGTACACTTCAAGTGACCCTCGTTCAAGATGGCCGTACTTCTTCATTACACAAAGGAATAACCTCAACCAATTTCTAAAGACTGTTGACATCCAGTCAGGAACTGCAATAAGGTCCCTTATAAATCTGGATTCCCAATGAAAACCCATTGAAAAGAGAGTGACCTCAAAAAAATCTGAATGGTTTGTCCTCGGGGTTTCGCCTGCTAAATAAGTTCTGTTATACTCACCGACATGATTCAAATAGTTTTAGACACTTGAGTGTTTTTTCTATCTAAATCTACTAATAATATGCATATCTTATCTTCTGGCGATGAGTAGCAGGCAGTTGAATTCGGGCATGCATTTCATCTGGACATGAAAATACTGCCCCCTGTCACCAAGAAGTTAACAGTCTGAAGGCCTTGAGATAAAAGCTGTTTTTCAGTCTTTCAGTCCCAGCTTTTATGCACCAGTACTGACCTGACCTTCTGGATGGTGGACGGGTGAACAGGCCGTGGCTCAGGTGGTTGATATCCTTGATGATCTTTTTGGCCTTCGAGTGACATCGGGTGGTGATACAGCCGACAGGATGCTCTCAATTGTGCATCTGTAAAAGTTTGTGAGGGTCTTAGGGGCCACGGCCTCAGCCTCCTGAGGTTGAAGAGGCTCTGTTCCGCCTTCACAACACTGTCAGTGTGGGTGGATCATTTAAGATTGTCAGTGATGTGTACGCAGAGGAACTTCAAGTTTTTCACCTTCCCCACTGCGGTCCCGTTGTTGTGGATAAGGGTGTGTTCCCTCTGCTGTTTCCTGAAGTGCACGATCAGCGCCTTCATTTTGTTGACGTTGAGGGATAGGTTATTTTCCTGGCACCACTCCGACAGGGCCCTCAACCCATAACATAATGGATTTAATGTTATGACTACTCTACCTTAAATTATTGGTTTTAAATTATTGTAATTATGTATACCGTACTGCCTCATTGATTGAACATTTGCATAATATTGCAATTTATTTTCATACATTTTGCTTTTATTTGACTCAACTCTTATCTCCATCAGCCCTGAAAATATAACAATATGAAAGCCATGTCTTGAGATATTGGACAAAACGTGTTGAAATCAAGTATCCAGACAGGTGACTTGGTGCCAATTTTCACTAGGGATTAACATTGACCAGCTGACATTTTCCGATCACTTGAAAACAAGCTATCTCAGCGTAAGTCTTGTTCTCATGAAATTAAGAACCACTGTTTAATTTTAGCCCCTAACAGCCTGCTACTGGCTCAAATTCTAGTCCAGGTCAATCAAGAAAATTATTATTCAAAATAAGATTTGAACCCAGGTGTGGTTGGATGCTCCTTTTCAAAATAGTTATCACAGTGACTCTGTGAAATTAAGCCCGACTACATTGTTCCAGTGTGCCAGCATGAGTAATGTTACCCTGGTGTTTTGGCCCAGTCCCTATAGCTGTAAGGAGAGTCCTTGTGTGCTGCTGTACATCCCCGACGGCCACACCAAGGAGATGCCCACCGCTGGCTCCAAGAGCAAGAGCCAGGCCGCCACCACAGTGAGTATTGTTACCTACCCGTATACTAGTTACACATTAGGGAAGGAGAGAGGAACTAACTACAGGCTCATCTCAATAATCTAAAGTGCTTTCATCTAGTTTTCTCCTCCCCTTCATCTGCACTGGTCCAAAGATATAGGATGGCTGATGCTCACCAGACAATTTTCTATCAACTGTCATGATCTTTCTGATTAATGCAGATAGGAGAGGCAGTTGTTAGTCAAATAGAGCTGGAATCACTTCACATTTTTCAGATGCACCCTGTATTCTTATATATTAATGTAGATTTGATTATTGTACAGTGGCTTGCAAAAGAATTCACCCCCCTGGCATTTTTCCTATTTTACAACCGGGAATTAAAATTTATTTTTGGGGGTTTGTATCAGTTGATTTACACAACATGCCTACCACTTTGAAGATGCAAAATATTTTTTATTGTGAAACAAGCAAGAAATAAGACACAAAAAACCACTTGAGCCTGTATTCTAACTCCTTGTCTCCTCTCCTCTTAGCCTGCCTCCACAGCCAAGTGCAAAACCTCCCCGGTCTCTGCCCCAGCCCCCCCTACCACTAGCGACGCCAGCACCGTTTTCTCCTGCATTATGGCTCAAGGCGAGAAGGTGCGCGATTTGAAAACCACCAAGGCCCCTAAGGAAGAGGTGGACAAAGCGGTGAAGGAGCTGCTCTCACTCAAGGCCCAGTTCAAGCATCTGACTGGCCAGGACTACAAACCAGGCATGGGCCTGCCCACTAGCTCTGCCCCTCAGAAGGCAGCATCCCCTTCTTCTGACTCCGCCTCCTGCCCCTTTTCTTGCGTCACCCAGCAGGGGGAGTTAGTGAGGAAGCTTAAATCCGAGAAGGCTCCCAAGGTTTGAGTCTATATTTCTGTTGTTTATCATTTGGTGCAGTAACACCCCTAAAAAACTGACATAAAATGCTATTGTATCTTTGTGGTAAAAAAAAAATCCAGATTTGTAGCTACTGTACATTTTTGGAATTTGTCTGTCTGTTAGTATGTACGTTAGTTACATGTGATATCTTAGACACCCACTGGCCTGATTAGGACAAAACTTTAGTGAATGATGCTTCTTGCCATAGATCCAGAATGTTCTGAATTACACTGATTGGATGCGGAGCGTCGCTACTCAGCTATTTTCAGGTCTCTCCAGAGTTGTTCGATCGGGTTTAAGTCCTGGCTCTGGCTGAGCCGCTCAAGGACATTCAGAGACTTGTCCCGAAGCCACTCCTCCGTTGTTTTGGTTGTGTGCTTAGGATCGTTGTCCTGTTGGAAGGTAAAACCTTTGCCCCAGTCTGAGGTCCTTAGCACTCCTGAGCAGGTTTTCATCAAGGATCTCTCTGTACTTAGCTTCGTTCGTCTTTGAATGAAACACCATTATACTTGGTAATATGGAGAGGTGGTACTCGGTAATGTGTTGTATTGGATTTGCCCCAAACATAACACTTTGTATTGTTACGTTCCCACAAGACAAATTCTATATCTTGCTCACAATCACATGGACAACCAAAACAAGGGTGGCAAAGCCACTCGTAAGGGGTTATAAAAGACAAACTAAATGAAAAACCCTCAACTTAGGATAAGGTATAAAAAGACTATTTAGCAGTTTTATTTATGGCTTGGGGGTAGAAACTCTCTCGGATCCTGTTGGTCCGAGAGGCGATGCTCTGGTACCGTTTGTTGGAGGGTAGCAGAGTGAACAGTCTATGGTTAGGGAGGCTGCAGTCTTTGGCAATTTCTCAGGCCTTCCTCTGTCACCGCCTGATATAGAGATCCTGGAAGGCAGGGAGCTCAGCCTCAGTGATGTACTGGACTGTACGCACCAACCTCTGTAGCACTTTGCGGTTAATGGCGATTTATTTGCCGTACCAACTCATGATGCAGCCAGTCAAGATGCTCTGGTGCAGCTGTACAACTTTTTGAGGATCCAAGGGCCCATGCCAAATCTTTTCAGCATCCAGAGGGGGAAGAGGCACTGCTGTGCCCTGTGCACGACTGTGTGGACCATGTTAGAGCCTTCAGTGATGTGGACGACAAGGAACTTTTAAGCTCTCGACTCGCTCCACAACAGCCCCATCAATTTGGATGGGGGCGTGCGCTCCCCTCTTTTCCTGTAGTCCACGATCAGCTCCGTGCACTAACTGACCTTGAGGGAGAGGTTGTTGCCCTGGCACCACACTGCTAAGGCTCTGACCTCCCTGTAGGCTGACTCCTCACCACTGGTGATCAGGCCTACAACCGTCCTGTTGTCAGAACTTGATGATGGTGTTGGAGTCGTGCGTGGCCAAGCAGTCTTGGGTGAACACAGGAGGGGACTAAGCACACACCCTGAGGGGCCCCAGTGTTGAGGATCAGTGTGACGGTGTTGGTGCCTAACCTCACCACGTGGTGCCGGCCCATCAGGAAGTCCAGGATCCAGTTGCAGAGGGAGCTGTTCAGCCCAGGGTCCCTAGCTTTGTGATGAGCTTGGAGGGGACGGACTGGTGTTGAACGCTGAGCTGTAGTCTATGAACAGCATTCTCAGTTATTTTCCTTCTTGCATTGGGTCTGGGATGATGGTGTGTCATGAACAGCCTTTCAAATCACTTCATAATTACAGATGTGAGTCCTACAATCGATATTCATTTTGGCAGGTTACTGTTGAGCTCTTGGGAACGGGGACAATGATGGTCAGCTTGAAACATGTTGTGATGACACACTAGTACAAGGGGAGATTGCAAATATCTGTGACGACAGCGGTTCTGTGCATGCTTTGAGAACGCACCCTGGTATTCAGTCTGGCCCGGCTGGGCCTTGTGATTGCAAACCGGCTTAAATGTTTTGCTCACATCAGCCACGGAGAGTGAGATCACACTGTCATCTGGGGAAGAAATATGCTTTCGAGCAAGGCATAAAAGGCATTTAGCTCATTTAGGAGTTCTGCTTGACTGTTTCCCTTTGTTATCCGTTATGGTCAGCAAGCCCTGCCACATATGACGAGCGTCTGAGCCGGTGTAATAGGATTCCGCCTTCCTCCTATAGTCGTGGCAGGCTTTCTTGTATTCGTCCATGTCCTGTTCTTTGTAAGCAGTAGCTCTATTCTTTATGCCTATAATTCATGGTTTGTATACCTTCTTATAGTCACTTTGGAGACAATATTGTATATGCACTTACTGATGAAGACCGTGACTGTTGTGGGAACTCCTCTATGCTATTGGTTGAATCCCGAAACATATCCCAGTCTGTACGAACAAACAGTCTTGCTTCATCTGACCACTTCCTTATTGATTGCATCACTGGAACTTCTTGTTTGAGCTTTTGTTTGCAACCCAGAAGCAAAAGAATGGCGGTATGGTCAGAGGTGCCGAAGGGAGGAAAAGGGACGGGTCTAGAGTGTTAGTGGCCCTAGTGGCGTAGGATACGTGTTGAAGGAAGTAAGGTAGGACAATTTACAGTCTCCCCGTGTTCGTCTCTGCCCACCAGAAACACTGCTTCTGGGTGAGCCGTTTCTTGTTTCTTTATGGCCCCATTCAAATTTCTTTGAGTGCCAGGGTGGTGTTGGCTTGTGGAGGGATGTAGACAGCGGTGATAATTACAAATGAGAGTTTACAATGGGGTATTCTATATCAGGTGAGCACAAGCTTGAGATCTCCTTCACACTGAAAGCAGCATGTCAGTTGTTATTTATGAAAATACACTCCACCTCCTTTCGACTGCCGCTTCAGTTCTTTCCTGCCTCTGCTGTCCTTTCCTGCCGTTGCATGGAAAATCCACTGAGTACTACTTGCATAGCATCATCATCCAACCACGTTTCAGTAAGACATGTAATATAGCAGCTTTGCTTGAAACATGTAGGTATTACAGACTGGGCCAGGGAGCAGTTTACAATGCCAGTGAAGACCCTTGCTAGCTGGTCAGCACATGCGCTGAGTACGCATCCTGGTAATCCATATGGCCCTGCGGGCTTGTGAATGGTAACCTGTTTAAAGGTCTTACTTACATCGGCTACGGAGAGTGAGACCACACAGTTGTCCGGAACCGTCTAATGCATCTCGTCTAATGCATGGTTCAATGTTTGCCTCGATTAGCGTCAGAGCCGGTGTAGTCCGATTCTATGTTACTCGTGTATCGATTTATAACTTCACATAACGCACACCTCCTTATCGCCACATCTCCCAACAGAGCAACTAAAAAAAGATCTGGCTCCAAAATATATATTTTGTCATGATTCCTCTCGTCCCTCCTGTTGCTAGCGGTCCTTTTTAGGGAGGGGGGGAGGGCGCGCGCGCACAATGTTAAAAACAATGGGGGGGATAACGATGTATCACATTTATTTTATGGGTACTTTGTCACGATTGGCCAAAAATCGCCCAACCCTATTGTGAGCTATCAAGTTTTGATTTCCAACGAGAGGAAAAACACATTTTTCTCTCTCATTGATCCACGCAATTTCAGTTTAAATAATTGTCCAGGCCGGCTGCATAATTTGTGGGGGACGACATGTTTACTGTTGGCTTGTTTTTAATTGATTACATTAGATTTAGAATCCTGAGGTGAAATAGCTGCCACAATTGTAGTTCCTCCATGTAGAACATTGCAAATGTGTTTCTTTGTTTTGAGGTTTTCCTGCCGAAAATATATGATACATTTATTCTTTTATACTCTCTCTCTCTCTCGTGTTCTCTCCAGGACCAGGTTGATGCTGCAGTCAAACAGCTGCTGGCTTTCAAAGCTGAGTTCAAACAGATCACAGGACAAGAGTACCATCCAGGGATGATCCCTCCTGATGCTGCCCCAGCCAAGAATGCCCCCACTGCCTCATCCTCCTCTCCCTCAGGCCTATATGAAAGTGTGACCAAACAGGGAGACACTGTTAGGAAGCTTAAATCTGAGAAAGCACCCAAGGTAAGGTGAAGTGTTCACTATCGCTTTACTTTAACCCCGCAGGTATTGGATATTATTATGAGGTTGTAATAGACTCGTCACTCATATTTTTGTATTGAACCTTTATTTAACTGGGCACGTCAGTTAAGAACACATTCTTATTTTACAATGACTGCCTACCCCGGCCAAACTCTCCCCTAACTGGGACGACGCTGAGTCAATTGTGCGCCGCCCTATAGGACCCCCGATTGCGGCCGGTTGTGATACAGCCCGGGATCAAACCAGGGTTTGTAGTGACGCCTCTAGCACTGAGATGCTGTGCCTTCGACTGCTGCACTACTCGGGAGCCTGTTATTTTTGTATTATCTCTGTATTTGCTCCAACTGTTCATAACTGCTCTATACATTTTCTCCCTAACCTCTGTATTTGATCAATCGCTCCACAAAGGACCAGGTTGATGCTGCCTTGAAGGAGCTCTTAGCCTTGAAGGCAGAGTACAAACAGGTGACAGGTCACGACTACAAGCCAGGAGCTGCCCAAGCCCCTGCTCATGCCCCAGTCCAGAGTAACCCAGCTCCCACAGCCACTTCTGGCTCAGGCATCTATGAGCGCGTGACTCAGCAGGGTGACCTGGTGAGGAAGCTAAAGACCGAGAAGGCACCCAAGGTGAGACCAACAGGAGGGGATGATAGGTTGACATACATTAGGCACGCGTGGGATAAAATGCTTCATAAAATATTGAATAGACATCATGCCTGTTCTATTGCAACATTTCTATTGGCAAAATTCTTTATTTTATAATATGAACAGCTTTATTAATTCATTTTTGGTAGTTTAAAAGAAAGTGACATGAACCCTTTTATCTTTGTCCCCTTCCCCTCAGGACCAGTTGGACACCGCTGTCAAGCAGCTGCTGTCACTCAAAGTGGAGTACAAGCAGGCGACTGGCCAGGACTACAAACCAGGCGTGGCCCCAGCTGTCAGCCCTGCCCCTGTTCAGGCTAGCCCTGCCCCCCAGGACCAGTCTGGTTCCTCCCCTCAGGCACTCTTCACCCAGGTTGTCCAAAAGGGGGAGCTAGTGAGGAAGCTGAAATCAGAGAAGGCTCCTAAGGTAAGTGGGATTTCGTTTCACTTTGCAAACCTTTGACCAAAATTGCTGAAAACGTGTTGGCGAGAAGCTATTCAGATGAGGAATACTGGAGTTTTGGTGCAGGTACCTAGTATAGCTAACTATAAATAATAACAACCATTATTAATCAGATTTAAGTCTTTATATTGTGATTTATGGATAACCCTAATTGCTAGTAGATTGATGAAATGCCACAGGCAGACCTCATAACGCAATATAAAATGCCACCAGGACCAGGTGGACTGTGCCGTGAAGCAGCTGCTGGCCCTGAAGACTCAGTACAAGGCCCTCACCGGAGAGGACTACAAACCTGTGGCTGCCACTGGAGCCTCGAGCAGAGAGGACAAGAACCGCAAGGACCGAGAGAACAAGTCTGAGAAACAGGCAGGAGGAGGAGGAGGAGGAGGGGGGAAGAAGCAGCCAAAGGGAGAAAAGGGCAAGGAGGCCTCATTGGGAGGCACAGGGGGAGGAGGAGATAGTGGTCCCAAGAAACAGACAAGGTGAGAGAGCGGGATGGATGGATGGATGGATGGAGGGGAGGGCACAGGGATGGATGAATAGAAATCATTGGTACTTTAATGGAGTGAAGATTTGAAGATAGCGGGATAGATGATAGAGATGGAGAGTGTTGAACATAGGGAGTGTACTGCTGAATGGATGTGGTCCTGTATGATCAGTTGGTAGAGCTTGGCACTTGTAACGTCAGTGTAGTGGGTTCGATTCCTGCTGAGGTCACCAGTAAGAAAATGTATGGCAGCAAACATAATATTCTTACCTGTATGGTTTGACATGCTGCGCAATAAGCTCAAAACATTGCTCCTATAAATGTTTCAAATTGTTATAGCACACAGTGGAATACCGTCAGGACCTTCAATGCATTCAGAGGAGGCCTAATAATATTTTTAATGAAAATTGCGTTATTGAAAATTACTTGTGAAAATTCATTACTTTGTCTGATGTGGAAGGGAAAATGAAAAGTGGAATAGCTATTCAATCAGGATCTGGGGAGAAGGCAGAATTTTGGAATGACAGCATGATTAGCCAAGCCAACTTTTTTTTGTTGTATTATATATATATATTTTTTGTGCTTGCTCCGGGATGGAAACGCTAGCCAGGAGTGGTCACCCGGGATTGCGGTTAGCTAGTTGCGAAGATCCAGATGAAAATGTTTGTGCTTAGTGGGACTATAATTGGCTTTTCAACAAGACAATGACCCAACACACCTCCAGGCTGACCAAGAAGGAGAGTGATGGAGTGCTGCATCAGATGACCTGGCCTCCACAATCACCCGACCTCAACCCAATTGAGACGGTTTGGGATGAGTTGGACCGCAGTGTAGACATTGTTAATGTTGTAAATTACTATTGTAGCTGGAAACAGCTGATGTTTAGTGGAATATTTAATGGAATATATATACGTAGGTCCACAGGGGCACATTATCAGCAACTGTCATTCCTGTGAGAATTTTATCATTTTAAAAGACATTGATCATTAGAAAAACCTTTTGCAATTATGTTAGCACAGTTGAAAACTGTTCTGATTAAAGAAGCAATAAAACTGTCTTTAGACTAGTTGAGTATCTGGAGCATCATCATTTATGGGTTCGATTACAGGCTCAAAATTGCCAGAAATCGACCTTTTCTTCTGAAACTTGTCAGTCTATTGTTGTTCTGAGAAATGAAGGCTGTTCCATGCGAGAAATCTCTTACAACGGCGGAGTTCCTCTGTCCAGTGTCTGTGTTCTTTTGCCAGATCTGCAAAGAAAAAGCCATATCTTGACTGACCAATAGAAATAAAAAATTAAGATGGGCAAAAGAACTCCAGACACTGGACAGAGGAACTCTGCCTAGAAGGCCAGCATCCTGGAGTCTGTTGATATTGAGACTGGTGGCCTCCCGGGTGGTGCAGTGGTTAAGGGCGCTGTACTGCAGCGCCAGCTGTGCCATCAGAGTCCCTGGGTTCGCGCCAGGCTCTGTCGTAACCGGCCGCGACCGGGAGGTCCGTGGGGCGACGCACAATTGGCCTAGCGTCGTCCGGGTTAGGGATGTCCTTGTCTCATCGCGCACCAGCAACTCCTGTGGTGGGCAAAAGGGGTAAAATTCAACAACAAAAAAAGAGATTGAGACTGGTGTTGTGCAGGTACTATTTAATGAAGCTGCCAGTTCAGGACTTGTGAGAGGCGCCTGTTTCTCAAACTAGACACTCTAATGTACTTGTCCTCTTGCTCAATTGTGCACTCCTCTTTCTATTCTGGTTAGAGCCAGTTTGCGGCTACAATAGTAATTTACAACATTAACCTTTTGTGACTAGGGGGCAGTATTTTCATTTTAGTAAACGGGATATTTTGTCAGGACAAGATGCTAGAATATGCATATAATTGACAGATTAGGATAGAAAACACTCTACAGTTTCCAAAACTGTAAAAATATTGTCTGTGAGTATAACAGAACTGATATTGCAGGCGAAAGCCTGAGAAAAATCCAATCCGGAAGTGCTTCATGTTTTGAAAGCGCTGCGTTCCAATGCGTCCCTATTGAGCAGTGAATGGGCTACCAGATTACTCTTTCTCTGTATTCCCCAAGGTGTCTACAGCATTGTGACGTAGTTTTACGCATTTATGTTGAAGAATGCTCCCAGAGTGATTCTCGCGTAAAATACAGAGGTCCTACGGAAAAACCAATTGTCCCGGTGGATATATTATCGAATAGATATTTGAAAAACACCTTGAGGACTGATTATAAACAACGTTTGCCATGTTTCTGTCGATTATTATGGAGCTAATTTGGAATATTTTTGGGGTGTTTTCGTGACTGCAATTTCCGGGTGATTTCTCAGCCAAACGTGAAGAACAAACTGAGCTATTTCGCCTACAATTTTTTTTTGAAAAAAGGAACATTGGCTATCTAACTGGGAGTCTCGTGAGTGAAAACATCCATAGCTCATCAAAGGTATACTATTTAATTTGATTGCTTTTCTGATTTCCGTGACCAAGTTACCTGCTGCTAGCTGGACAAAATGCTATGCTAGGCTATCGATACATTTACACAAATGCTTGTCTAGCTTTGGCTGTAAAGCATATTTTGAAAATCTGAGGTGACAGGGTGATTAACAAAAGGCTAAGCTGTGTCTCAATATATTTCACTTGTGATTTTCATGAATAGGAATATTTATGTCCGTTGCGTTATGCTAATTAGTGTCAGTCGATGATTACGCTCCCCCATGCGGGATGGGTAGTTACTAGAGGTTAACAATGTCTACACTGTCGTTCTGATAAATTGTATGTTATTTTAAATGGACAAAAAAAATGCTTTTCTTTCAAAAACAAGGACATTTCTAAGTGACCCCAAACTTTTGAAAGGTAGTTTGTGGGAACTCCTTCAAGACTGTTGGAAAATCATTCCAGTTGAAGCTGGTTGAGAGAATTCCAAGTGTGTGCACAGCTGTCAAGACAAAGGGTGGCTATTTGAATCTAAAATTGTTTAACACTTCCTTTGGTTACTACATGATTCCATATGTGTTATTTCATAGTTTTGATTTTTTGTCTACACTGTTATTCTACAATGTAGACCATTTTAAAAACAAAGTAAAACCCTTGATTGACTGGGTGTGTTGCCAAGAAAACTCAAATGTATTAGTCTAAAACTAACTTTGACTTATCGATTATACTCCCCTAGCAAACAAACTAATATTTTCTGAAAAAAATCAGTTGAACTCATCACTGATGTTCTCTTTTTTAAATGTTTTATTGCAGCTTGAATGCTGTGAAAATTGTGAGTTAAGTTAGCCAGCTAAAAGTTTGGCCTTCAACCTTGTTGGCTCAATTATGAAAAGTTAACAACGCATTACAAAGTGTATCGATATTTTTTTGCTTTTGCTGATACTAATTAAGGGCTGTAATTGCGTGGTTGACTTGATCTGAATGAGCTGGGAGTGTAGTGCATTTTTAAAGAATGATCTCATGCATGTAATGGTGGTTTGGGATGGCAGGCTGAGGCCAGATGAGGTTGTTGTTGCGTGCGTGTGAACGCAAAACATTTTTGGACTAGACTCTACCACACTATCTACCAAGAGTTTCTATTTTTCGTAGCCGTCTATTTACCACCACAAACCGATGCTGGCACTAAGACGGCACTCAACGAGCTGTATAAGCCCATAGGCAAACAGACTGATTACCAGGACCTATACACAGATCATGCGCTGACCAACTGGCAAGTGTCTTCACTGACATTTTCAACCTCTCCCTGACCGAGTATGTCATACCTACATGTTTCAAGCAGACCACCAATAGTCTGTGTGCCCAAGAAAGCAAATGACTATCATCCTAAGCACTGACGTCGGTAGCCATGAAGTGCTTTGAAAGGCTAGCACGACTCCAACACCATCATCCCTGGAAACCTTAGACCCACTCTATATTCGCATACCGCCCCAACAGATCCACATCGCACTCCAAACTGCCCTTTACCAAATGGACAAAAGGAACAGAATGCTGTTCATTGACTACAGCTCAGTGTTCAACACCATAGTGCCCACAAAGCTCATCACTAAGCTAAGGACCCTGGTACTAAACACCTCCCTCTGCACCTGGATCCTGGACTTTCTGACGTGCGGCCCCCAAGGTTGTAAGGGTAGGCAATAACATCTGCCACGCTGATCCTCAACACAGGGACCCCACAGGGGTGCGTGCTTAGTCCCCTCCTGTACTCCCTGTTCACCTACGACCGTGTGGCCAAGCATGACTCCAAAACCAAGTTTGCTGAAGACACAACAGTGGTAGGCCTGATCCCGACAACGATGAGACAGCCTATAGGGTGGAGGTCAGATACCTGGCAATGTGGTGCCAGGACAACAACCTCTCCCTGTGAGCAAGACAAAGGAGCTGATCCTGGACTACAGGAAAAGGAGGGCCGATCACGCCCCAATTCACGTTGAAGGGGCTGTAGTGGGTTGAGAGTTTCAAGTTCCTTGGTGTCCACATCACCAACAAACTAACATGGTCAAAACACACCAAGTCAGAGGTCACGACAACACCTTTTCCCTCTCAGGTGACTGAAAAGATTTGGCATGGGTCCCTAGATCCTCAAAAAGTTATACAGCTGCACCATTGAGAGCATCTTAACGGTTGCATCACCGCCTGGTATGGTAACTGCTCGGGATCTGACCGTTAGGCGCTACAGAGGGTAGTGCGTACTGCCCAGTACACCACTGGGGCCAATCTTCCTGCCATCCAGGACCTATAGACTACTACACTGCTGCTACTTGCTGTTTATTATCTATGCATAGTCACTTTTACCCCTACCTACACATTGACTTGGTACCGCTAACCCCTTGTATATAGCCTCGTTATTGTTCTTTTATTGTAACTTTCTATTACATGTTTTACTTTAGTTTATTTTTTAAATGTTTTTTTAGCTATATTTATTGAACTGCATTGTTGGTTAAGGGCTTGTAAGTAAGCATTTCACGGTTAGGTCTACACCTGTTGTATTTGGCGCATGTGACAAATAAAATGTTGTTTGATTTGAGCCGGGCGATATGGAGTTGTGCCAGAGAGGGCTTTGGCTGTGTAAATGTAATGAATTACATAGGCTATTTGGCATGATGATGATGTCTTGTCCATTGCTGTTCTGGTTAGTGTTTATTGGCTTATTTCACTGTAGAGCCTCTAGTCCTGCTCACTATACATTATCCAATTTATTAGTTCCACCACCCACACATGCAATGACATCTCCTGGTTTCAATGATGTTTCTAGAGACAATATCTCTCTCTTCATCACTCAATACCTAGGTTTACCTCCACTGTATTCACATCCTACCATACCTTTGTCTGTACATTATACCTTGATGCTATTTTATCGCCCCCAGAAACCTCCTTTTACTCTCTGTTCCAGACGTTATAGACGACCAATTCTTATTGCTTTTAGCCGTACCCTTATTCTTCTCCTCCTATGTTCCTCTGGCGATGTAGAGGTGAATCCAGGCCCTGCAATGCCTAGCTCCACTCCTATTCCCCAGGCGCTCTCTTTTGATGACTTCTGTAACCGTAATAGCCTTGGTTTCATGCATGTTAACATTAGAAGCCTCCTCCCTAAGTTTGTTCTATTCACTGCTTTAGCACACTCTGCCAACCCGGATGTTCTAGCTGTGTCTGAATCCTGGCTTAGGAAGACCACCAAAAATTCTGAAATTTTAATTCCAAATTACAACATTTTCAGACAAGATAGAACGGCCAAAGGGGGCGGTGTTGCAATCTACTGCAAAGATAGCCTGCAGAGTTCTGTCCTACTATCCAGGTCTGTACCCAAACAATTTGAACTTCTACTTCTAAAAATCCACCTCTCTAAAAACAAGTCTCTCACCGTTGCCGCCTGCTATAGACCACCCTCTGCCCCCAGCTGTGCTCTGGACACCATATGTGAACTGATTGCCCCCCATCTATCTTCAGAGCTCGTGCTGCTAGGCGACCTAAACTGAAACATGCTTAACACCCCAGCCATCCTACAATCTAAACTTGATGCCCTCAATCTCACTCAAATTATCAATGAACCTACCAGGTACTCCCCCAAAGCCTTAAACACGGGCACCCTCATAGATATCATCCTAACCAACTTCCCCTCTAAATACACCTCTGCTGTCTTCAACCAAGATCTCAGCGATCACTGCCTCATTGCCTGCATCCGTAATGGGTCAGCGGTCAAACGACCTCCACTCATCACTGTAAAACGCTCCCTGAAACACTTCAGCGAGCAGGCCTTTCTAATCGACCTGGCCGGGGTATCCTGGAAGGATATTGATCTCATCCCGTCAGTAGAGGATGCCTGGATATTTTTTTTAAAAATGCCTTCCTAACCATCTTAAATAAACATGCCCCATTCAAGAAATTTAGAACCAGGAACAGATATAGCCCTTGGTTCTCGCCAGACCTGACTGCCCTTAACCAACACAAAAACATCCTATGGCGTTCTGCATTAGCATCGAACAGCCCCCGTGATATGCAGCTATTCAGGGAAGCTAGAAACCGTTATACACAGGCAGTTAGAAAAGCCAAGGCTAGCTTTTTCAAGCAGAAATTTGCTTCCTGCAACACTAACTCAAAAAGTTCTGGGACACTGTAAAGTCCATGGAGAATAAGAACACCTCCTCCCAGCTGCCCACTGCACTGAAGATAGGAAACACTGTCACCACTGATAAATCCACCATAATTGAGAATTTCAATAAGCATTTTTCTACGGGTGGCCATGCTTTCCACCTGGCTACTCCTACCCCGGTCAACAGCACTGCACCCCCAACAGCAACTCGCCCAAGCCTTCCCCATTTCTCCTTCTCCCAAATCCATTCTGCTGATGTTCTGAAAGAGCTGAAAAATCTGGACCCCTACAAATCAGCCGGGCTAGACAATCTGGACCCTTTCTTTCTCAAATTATCTGCCGAAATTGTTGCCACCCCTATTACTAGCCTGTTCAACCTCTCTTTCGTGTCGTCTGAGATTCCCAAAGATTGGAAAGCAGCTGCGGTCATCCCCCTCTTCAAAGGGTGGGACACTCTTGACCCAAACTGCTACAGACCTATATCTATCCTACCATGCCTTTCTAAGGTCTTCGAAAGCCAAGTCAACAAACAGATTACCGACCATTTCGAATCTAACCATACCTTCTCTGCTATGCAATCTGGTTTCAGAGCTGGTCATGGGTGCATCTCAGCCACGCTCAAGGTCCTAAACGATATCTTAACCGCCATCGATAAGAAACATTACTGTGCAGCTGTATTCATTGATCTGGCCAAGGCTTTCGATTCTGTCAACCACCACATCCTCATCGGCAGACTCGACAGCCTTGGTTTCTCAAATGATTGCCTCGCCTGGTTCACCAACTACTTCTCTGATAGAGTTCAGTGTGTCAAATCGGAGGGTCTGCTGTCCGGACCTCTGGCAGTCTCTATGGGGGTGCCACAGGGTTCAATTCTTGGACCGACTCTCTTCTCTGTATACATCAATGAGGTCGCTCTTGCTGCTGGTGAGTCCCTGATCCACCTCTACGCAGACGACACCATTCTGTATACTTCCGGCCCTTCTTTGGACACTGTGTTAACAACCCTCCAGGCAAGCTTCAATGCCATACAACTCTCCTTCCGTGGCCTCCAATTGCTCTTAAATACAAGTAAAACTAAATCCATGCTCTTCAACCGATCGCTACCTGCACCTACCCGCCTGTCCAACATCACTACTCTGGACGGCTCTGACTTGGAATACGTGGACAACTACAAATACTTAGGTGTCTGGTTAGACTGTAAACTCTCCTTCCAGACCCATATCAAGCATCTCCAGTCCAAAGTTAAATCTAGAATTGGCTTCCTATTTCGCAACAAAGCATCCTTCACTCATGCTGCCAAACATACCCTTGTAAAACTGACCATCCTACCAATCCTCGACTTTGGCGATGTCATTTACAAAATAGCCTCCAATACCCTACTCAACAAATTGGATGCAGTCTATCACAGTGCAATCCGTTTTGTCACCAAAGCCCCATATACTACCCACCATTGCGACCTGTACGCTCTCGTTGGCTGGCCCTCGCTTCATACTCGTCGCCAAACCCACTGGCTCCATGTCATCTACAAGACCCTGCTAGGTAAAGTCCCCCCTTATGTCAGCTCGCTGGGCATGTGCTCCAGCAGGTATATCTCTCTCGTCACCCCCAAAACCAATTATTTCTTTGGCCGCCTCTCCTTCCAGTTCTCTGCTGCCAGTGACTGGAACGAACTGCAAAAATCTCTGAAACTGGAAACACTTATCTCCCTCACTAGCTTTAAGCACCAACTGTCAGAGCATCTTACAGATTACTGCACCTGTACATAGCCCACCTATAATTTAGCCCAAACAACTACCTCTTTCCCAACTGTATTTAATTTATTTATTTATTTATTTATTTAGCTCCTTTGCACCCCATTATTTTTATGTCTACTTTGCACATTCTTCCATTGCAAAACTACCATTCCAGTATTTTACTTGCTATATTGTATTTACTTTGCCACCATGGCCTTTTTTGCCTTTACCTCCCTTCTCACCTCATTTGCTCACATTGTATATAGACTTGTTTATACTGTATTATTGACTGTATGTTTGTTTTACTCCATGTGTAACTCTGTGTCGTTGTATCTGTCGAACTGCTTTGCTTTATCTTGGCCAGGTCGCAATTGTAAATGAGAACTTGTTCTCAACTTGCCTACCTGGTTAAATAAAGGTGAAATATTTTTTTTTTTTTTAAATGATGATTAACTTAGGAGCCATGCTTCTGAAGGCCAAGGCCCAATAGGCACAGTCCGCTACTGATCACACAAAGTAAGCCAAATGCAAAAAAAGCACAGATCAGAGAAGACTTAAAACTCACTATAATCTGCACTGTGATTTGATACTGTACTTGGTACTTGATACTGTACTTGGTACTTGATACTGTAATTTGATACTGTACTTGGGTAACATTGTAGGTTCTAAGGAGCTGATTATTTAACCTGGGTTAAGTAAAATGAACAATGCATTGGATAATCTGCCTTCCCATCGATTTCACATTTATTGGTTATTTTGCTAATTTCTCACTGCCATTTGCTCATGCAAAATATCACCCTAATTATGTATGTGTCTTTTCCTAATTCAGACTGGGGCTGGAGGCTAAGAAGGAGGAGAACCTAGCTGATTGGTACTCTCAGGTGAGTGTGTATGCATGTACTGTTTAAGTGCCTTCAGATAGTATTCACATCCCTTAAACTTTTCTACATTTAGTGGTTACAAAGTGGGATTAAAATGGATTTATTTGTCATTTTCTGTCAATGATCTATACAAAATCTCTGTCAAAGTGTAAGAAAAATTAATGTTAGAATCACCATTGGCAGCAATTACAGCTGTATCTTGACAGTCTTTCCACACCTGGATTGTGCATAATTTGCCCAGTTTACTTAAAAAAATTATTTGAGCTCTGTCACCATTGGTTGTTGATCATTGCTAGACAACCATTTTCCAGTCTTGCCATAGATTTTCAAGCAGATTTAAGTCAGAACTGTAACTCGGCCACTCAGGAACATCCACTGTTTTCTTCAACACCCGTATAGATTTGTGTTTTAGGTTATTGTCCTGCTGAAAGGTGAATTCTTCTCCCAGCGGCTGCTGGAAAGCGGTCTGAATCAGGTGTTCTGAGCGTATCTATTTTATCCTGAATAATTCCCCAGTTAACGATTACAAGTATACCCATAACATGACGCATACACCACTATGCTTGTAAATATGAAGAGTAGTACTCAGTAGGGTTTTGTATTGGGTTTTCCCCAAACATAACATTGAGGACAATCAGGGGAGAGGGGCCTTGATCAGGAAGGTGACCAAACATAACCTTGAGGTCAAAAAGTTATTTTTTGCAGTATTACTTTAGTGCCTTGTTTTGCAACAAGGATGAATGTTTTGGAATATTTGTTTTCTGTACAGGCTTCCTTCTTTTCAATTGGTCATTTAGTTTAGTATTGTGGAGTAACTACAATGTTGATTCATCCTCAGTTTTCTCCTATCACAGAGATTCAACTCTGTTATTGTTTTAAAGTCACCATTGTCCTCATCGTGAAATCCCTGAGCTGTGTCTTTGTAGTGACTGGGTGTATTGATATTTATTTATTTCTAATCCAAAGTGTAATGTTAAATTCCTGATTTAAGTTTCCCTATTTCTGTTATCACGGTGCTATTACTCAGTTATTAGTGCGCCTGCGCGGGTGCCTCTGGACCTGGCCTGAGTGCAATGGCAACCATGTATTGTGGAAATACGGTTTAGTAAACGTTGTTAAACTGAAACCTAGTCGTTGTCATAACTTCATGCTCACAGGTATATTCAATGTCTATTTGAATTATTATTTTAAAAATGTACCCATCTACAAATACAGTGCATTCGGAAAGTATTCAGACCCCTTGATCCACATTAAGTTACAGCCTTATTCTAAAATGTATAAAGACTTTTTCCCCCTCATTAATCTACACACAATACCCCATAATGACAAAGCAAAAAAAGTTTTTTAGAAATGTTTGTATATTTTATGAGAAATAAAAAACTGAGATGTCACATTTACAGTATCCCAGACCCTTTACTCAGTACTTTTTGGGTATGACGCTACAACCTTGGCACACCTCTATTTGGGGAGTTTCTCCCTTCTCTGCAGATCCTCTCAAGCTCTGTCAGGTTGGATGGGGAGCGTTGCTGCGCAGCTATTTTCAGGTCTCTCCAGAGATGTTTGATCGGATTCAAGTCCGGGCTCTGGCTCGATCACTCAAGGACATTCATAGACTTGTCCCGAAGCCTCTCCTGCTTTGTCTAAGCTGTGTGCTTAGGGTCCTTTGTCCTGTTAGAAGCTGAACCTTCGCCCCAGTCTGAGGTCCTGAATGCTCTGGAGTAGGTTTTCATCAAGGATCTTGCTGTACTTTGCGCCGTTCATCTTTCCCTTGACCCTGACTAGTCTCCAGTCCCTGCCGCTGAAAAACATCCCCACATCATGACACTGCCACCACAATGCTTCACCGTAGGGATGTTCCAGGTTTCATCCAGAGATTATGCTTGGCATTCAATCTAAATGGTTATCTTAATTTCATCAGAGAAGAGAATCTTGTTTCTCATGGTCTGATAGTCCTTTAGGTACCTTTTGGCAAACTCCAAGCGGACTGTCATGTGCCTTTTTACTGAGGAGTGGCTTCCATCTGGCCACTCTACCAAAAGGCCTGATTGGTGGTGGTGGAGTGCTGCACAGATGATTGTCCTTCTTGAAGGTTCTCCCATCTCCACGGAGAAACTCTGGAGCTCTGTAAGTGACCATCGGGTTATTGGTCACCGCCGTGACCCCTGTCCAAGGCTCTTCTCCACCGATTGTTTCGTTTGGCCAGGCGGCCAGCTCTAGGAAAAGATTTGGGTTGCAAACTTCTTCCATTTAAGAATGATGGAGGCCACTGTGTTCTTGGGGACCTTCAATGCTACAGAAATGTGTTGGTTCTGTTCCCCAGATCTGTGTCTTGACGCAATCCTGACTCATAGCTCTACAGATAATTCCTTCAACCTCATGGCTTGGTTTTTCTCTGACATGCACAGTCTTGAATCTGTGTTTGAAATTCACTGCTTGACTGAGGGACCGTACAGATAATTTTATGTGTGGGGTACAGAGATGAGGTAATCATTCAAAATCTTGTTAAACACTATTATTGCGTCCATGCAACTTATTATGCGACTTTTTAAGCACATTTTTACTCCTGAACTTATTTAGGCTTGCCATAACAAAGGGGTTTAATACTCATAGCCATTTCAGCTTTTCATTTTTTGTACATTTTTATTATTTCATTTTTTAATTTCTAAACTTTATTCCACTTTGACATCATGGGGTATTGTGTGTAGGCCAGTGGCAAAACAATCTAAATTAAACTCATATTAAATTCAGTCTGTAACACAAGAACATTTGGGAGGGAAAATCAAAGCGTGTAAATACTTTCTGAAGGCACTGTATATGAAAGTGATGTTTTTTGTTTGTTTACCAGCCAATAATGTTTCCCTTCATTTCCTCACATGCTCCCCATTTACCCTTAACTCCGCCCTCCACCTTCCCTCCTCCCCTCCAGGTGATCACCAAGGCAGAGATGATTGAGTACTATGATGTGAGTGGCTGCTATGTGCTGCGACCCTGGTCCTACTCTATCTGGGAGTCTATCAAGGAGTTCTTTGACCGCGAGATCAAGAAGCTGGGTGTGGAGAACTGCTACTTCCCCATGTTCGTCTCGCAGGCTGCCCTGGAGAAAGAGAAGTCCCACATAGCTGATTTTGCCCCAGAGGTGTGTGTGTTGGGGGGGGGTGATGGGTGTTCCTGACATCTTGTGGTGAGATGTGTTTTCAGTGTGTATCGAGCCCTATTGGAAATCCTGGTCCTCGCTTCTCCAGTGATTTGTGTGTGTGTGTAAGACCCCCATTTTGTCTTTTTGGAATGCTCAAGAAGATCTTTTAAAAAGATTTGACACATTTGTAGTTAACTGTGTTTGTGTCTTCTGGCCTCAGGTTGCCTGGGTAACACGGTCAGGGAACACTGAACTTGCCGAGCCCATCGCTGTCCGACCCACTAGTGAAACTGGTAAGAGAGACACACCTTCCCACCTTCTGTCAGTCCGTAAGGTTAAACTTGATGCATTGAATTTCCAGATGCTTTTCTCTGTCTCAAAAGCTTTATTGTATGGGTGTATATCATGACTATATTTTTTATTCATGACGCTCACCACTTCTACCCAGTCTCTCTTCCATACAGTTCTAAATGTACTAATTGACACTGACCCATAGGGTTGGGCGGTATCCAGATTTTAGTACTGTCATACAGTTTCTGTACCACCTCTCTTATTTTTACAGTGATGTACCCTGCCTACGCCAAATGGGTTCAGTCCCACAGAGACCTACCTATCAAACTCAACCAGTGGTGCAACGTTGTGGTCAGTGTCCACTCCACTAATGATAATGGTCATATTCACCATCATCGTTGGGGTCAATTCCAGAAAAAAACATCTTAATTGGACGACCCCAAACGTACTTAAAATTGAAGACGCCTAACCATGGCCAGTGTTTCCACTGTCTTTTGGCAGAACCCTTTAGGATACCTTAACAGAATGGATCCAGAGTTTTACTCCTTCTCTCGTTTTCTAATTTATTTCATTTTGAATTTTCTTCCTCAGAGGTGGGAGTTCAAGCACCCCCAGCCCTTCCTAAGGACCAGAGAGTTCCTGTGGCAGGAAGGACACACGGCGTTTGCCACCAAAGAGGAGGCCACGGAAGAGGTAACAAGGTCAATTTATTTTCAACTGTCCTTGAGACTAGATCTTACTTTTCTGTCTTGAATGTTGAGTTTGGACTTGTCATGTCTGGGCAGTGCATTCAAACAATGCTTGAAGGCAGACTTGGTAAGTCTCATTTACTTCATTTGTATTTATGAAATATCACTGTTGGAGCGACAAAACAAACCCAGGTAAGATGTCATAATGTGCTCTATCTGAGAGTTTTCAAGCAGCAGCTGGGCCAGCCACCCTTTGATCCGTCAGTATCAGGCAGCTGGTGTTCTCGTTTGCTTGTAGCCTACAAGCGTGTACGCTACTCTACTGTATTGCAAATATGCATAAGCAGTAAAATGTAAATATCATTTACATAGACAACGGTAGTGGCTTAATCTGAATGAGCTCATGCTGTGCGAACGCTTACCTGGAAATGTTGACCATCAGCAACTATAGGATTAATTCGCCATCAAAAGGATGCAATGGTAAACTCTGCAAAGTTTGCAAGTAAGTGCATGAATGTTTATTTAGCTGTCACCCATCTAGCTAATCACCCATCTGGCTGTCACCCAGCTAGCTAATCACCCATCTATTTGCAAGCAATGCGTGTGTGGAACTAACGTAATCTGTTTGCTAGCCAGCAAAACTAGCTAGCTTCACCTACCAGTAGTAGACAGAGCTGGCTTTCGTTATTATTATCCGTTTGACTAGCAAGAAAATATTCTCAATCCCTTGCTGAATGAAAATTCCCCACAATTTCAATTTTCATTTAGAAGTTCAAGCTAGCAACATCAAATCCTGCGCATCATCAGCTGTTGCACACAGATAACGCACAGACGGATTGACAGCCAGGAGCCAATATTATGAACCGTTCCAACATGCATTTTCAGCTAAATAACACTTTTATTCTTTATCACTCTAATTTAAAACCAGTCTCGTTTGTAATTCTAGGGATATAGCTAGATATATGTATTGTTGAGTGTTGCTGTAGTCATGGATGGATCAGTGGAAAATTGAACGTGCAACAGATAAATTATCAATAGGCCTATGCGTCATAATGACTTGGAGAAATCTGACCTGCAATCTGTGAACAAAGCTACTGCACTTATCATTTGTAAAACCGTCATTTTAATCACTTTGAAGTGACCCAAATGGCAAATGAATCTTTCATCTCTACATTTAGAGATGTATAAACCATTTTTCTCCCTCAACATACCTTTTGAACCCCCCCCCCCCCCCTTTAGTCTTTTAATAAATACTGACTCATCTTCTCCCCGTCTGTGCATGTGTCCAGGTGTTACAGATCCTTGACTTGTACGCACGGGTCTATGAGGAGCTGATGGCCATCCCTGTGGTAAAGGGCAGAAAGACAGAGAAAGAGAAGTTTGCAGGAGGAGACTACACTACCACTGTGGAGGCCTTCATCTCTGCCAGTGGCAGAGCCATCCAGGTACACTTCTAGGCTGCCGCCTGCCGCCACGTTTGGATTTTGTACCACAAAATTCTGGATTGAGACGGTAGTTGTTTAATGGGTGTAGGTGTAAGCAAAATGTATGAAGGTCCTATACAATTGCTGGAGCCTTCATCCATAAGTGCTTATATCCATCACGTTCATTCAGACATTAATTGAATTAAAGCCCACCAAGTATTTGAAAGTCTGCAGCCTTGTCAAATTCAGTGCTTCCTTTATAATGGACTGCACTGGCCAAAATGTCTGCCACAGTGAACCTGTAGTTAATGGGCCTCACATCCCATTTTCCATGGATATTGGGGATAAATTTGTACTACGGACAATGGGGCCTATTCATTGATTTCAGATTTTTCCTGTCTCTTTTCCTAGCCCTTTGTAAGCAATCTATGGGAAGTTCTCCTAAAATGGCTAGAGCCTTCAACAGTTCTTGCCCGTGGTTAATTCTGGCCTAATGGAAGACTAGGGGACATTTGGCCTCTTAGCCGAAAAACCAAACCAAAGACACTAGCTTGTAATGCAGTTTTATAAAGCATAGTGAAATACTCTCTATCAGCAAAACACTTTTATTGATGCTTAAGTAAATGTTTCCTTTTCCTCTCAGGGTGCCACCACCTTTCTATCATCAATTCATCTGAATGTAAAAATATGATTCATAAAATACACTGCTCAAAAAAATAAAGGGAACACTAAAATAACATCCTAGATCTGAATGAATTAAATATTCTTGTAAAATACTTTTTTCTTTACATAGTTGAATGTGCTGATAACAAAATCACACAAAAATTATCAATGGAAATCAAATTCATCAACCCATGGCGGTCTGGATTTGGAATCACACTCAAAATTAAAGTGGAAAACCACACAACAGGCTGATCCAACTTTGATGTAGTGTCCTTAAAACAAGTCAAAATGAGGCTCAGTAGTGTGTGTGGCCTCCACGTGCCTGTATGACCTTCCTGAGGGATCTCCTCCCAGACCTGGACTAAAGCATCCGCCAACTCCTGGACAATCTGTGGTGCAACATGGTGTTGGTGGATGGAGCGAGACATAATGTCCCAGATGTGCTCAATTGGATTCAGGTCTGAGGAACGGGCGGGCCAGTCCATAGCATCAATGCCTTCCTCTTGCAGGAACTTCTGACACACTCCAGCCACATGAGGTCTAGCATTGTCTTGCATTAGGAGGAACCCAGGGCCAACCGCACCAGCATATGGTCTCACAAGGGGTCTGAGGATCTCATCTCGGTACCTAATGGCAGTCAGGCTACCTCTGGCGAGCACATGGAGGGCTGTGCGGCCCCCCAAAGAAATGCCACCCCACACCATGACTGACCCACTGCCAAACCGGTCATGCTGGAGGATGTTGCAGGCAGCAGAACATTCTCCACAGCGTCTCCAGACTCCAGTCACGTCTGTCACATGTGCTCAGTGTGAACCTGTTTTCATCTGTGAAGAGCACAGGGCGCCAGTGGCAAATTTGCCAATCTTGGTGTTCTCTGGCAAATGCCAAACGTCCTGCACGGTGTTGGGCTGTAAGCACAACCCCCACCTGTGGACGTCGGGCCCTCATACCACCCTCATGGAGTCTGTTTCTGTCCGTATGAGCAGACACATGCACATGTGTGACCTGTTGGAGGTCATGTTGCAGGGCTCTGGCAGTGCTCCTCCTGCTCCTCCTTGCACAAAGGCGGAGGTAGCGGTCCTGCTGCTGGGTTGTTGCCCTCCAACGGCCTCCTCCATGTCTCCTGATGTACTGGCCTGTCTCCTGGTAGCGCCTCCATGATCTGGACACTCCGCTGACAGACACAGCAAACCTTCTTGCCACAGCTCGCATTGATGTGCCATCCATTGATGAGCCGCACTACCTGAGTCACTTGTGTGGGTTGTAGACTCAGTCTCATGCTACCACTAGAGTGAAAGCACCGCCAGCAGTCAAAAGTGACCAAAACATCAGCCAGGAAGCATAGGAACTGAGAAGTGGTCTCTTGTCACCACCTGCAGAACCACTCCTTTATTGGTGGTGTCTTGCTAATTGCCTATTTCCACCTGTTGTCTATTCCATTTGCATAACAGCATGTGAAATTTATTGTCAATCAGTGTTGCTTCCTAAGTGGACAGTTTGATTTCACAGAAGTGTGATTGACTTGGATTTACATTGTGTTGTTTAAGTGTTCCCTTTATTTTTTTGAGCAATGTATATATAAAAAACAAGCTAAATGGTTCTCTTCCTCTGAAGGTGCCACCACCTTTCTATCATCAATTCATCTAAATGTAAAAATATGATTCATAAAATATATATAAAAAACAATTTGAATGGTTCTCTTCTTCTCAGGGTGCCACATCCCACCACCTGGGCCAAAACTTTTCCCGGATGTTTAACATCGAGTTCGAGGACCCCAGAAAGCCGGGCGAGAAGCAGCTAGCCTACCAGAACTCGTGGGGAATCACCACCCGCACTATCGGCGTGCTTACCATGGTACATGGGGACAACATGGGCCTGGTGCTGCCCCCCAGAGTTGCCTGTCTCCAGGTATGTTTTGATCTACATTTTGATTCCACCTTTATTTTACCAGGCAAGTCGATTAATCAGGACTGCTTGGCAAAAGGTAAAGAATTTCACCTTTTATTGGCCCTAGTCAAATTCTATAACCCTGCAATTTCTCCTGCTCTTCTCTTCCAGGTGATCATCATCCCGTGTGGCATCACAGCCTCCCTGCCTGAGGCTGAGAAGGAGTCTCTGCTGGCCCAGTGCTCCAAGTACCTGGCCCGGCTGCAGAGGGGAGAGACCCGGGTAAAGGCCGACCTCCGAGACAATTACTCTCCCGGCTGGAAGTTCAACCACTGGGAACTCAAGGTAAAAACCACCACTCACGGTCTTGTGTGGCTCAGTTTGTAAAAACTGGCTCCACAACGTCAGGGTCGTGGGTTCGGTTGTCACTGGAGTCATACACTAAACATTTTGCACTCACTGTACTGTATGTCTCTTTGGATAAAAGTAGAACTTAAATGGTGTATATTATTATTATTATTATTATTATTATTATTATTATTATTATTGCAATAGTCACCAAAACCCTTTCTAGGGGCATTAGAAAGTTTGCAGCCTTGTCTCATTCAGTGCTTCCTCTAAAATGGACCGCACTGGCCAAAATGGCTTGGCTGCCACAGTGAACCTGTAGTTCATGGACATCATGTAACTTTTCCATGGATGTTGGGGATAGATTTGTACTACTGGTTGATTTCAGGGATAAACTTCTCATCAGTCCAACTGAAAGGAAATGTCTGCGTCTCTATACTCTCTCTCTCTCCTTCGCTTTCCTTCTTGCTCTCCATCCTCTCTCTCCACCCCTCCTTCCATCCCTCTCTCTCAGGGCGTGCCCATTCGCCTTGAGGTGGGTCCTAAGGACCTGAAGCAGGGTCAGTGTGTGGCCGTGAGGAGAGACACGGGGGAGAAGATCATCCTGCCCGAGGCAGACACCGAGAAGAGACTCGTACAGCTACTGGAGGACATCCAGACCAACCTCTTCAAGAGGTATGCGTATGCTGATCCACACACACACCAACTGGAGTAAATCAAGGGCAATATCTTGTGACACCCACAATCCCTCTCATTCTCTGAGCTACTGCACAGGTGCTAACATGCACGCGCACACACACAGTGTGACTAATATGCCTCTTCCTCTGTGTTGCAGGGCATCGGACGACCTGAACAAACACATGGTGGTAGCAGACTCTATGGAGCAGTTCCAGAAAGATCTGGACCAGGGCAGGGTGTGTTACGTTGAAGTTTGTTTCTGTTAGATTCCCAATCATCAGATGAATCGTTTCCATGTCTGGCTGGCTTAAGTAATATAAACGAACTGACTTACATTTATTTGTTTTATGTTGATAACCACAGATTGTCCAGATCCCCTTCTGTGGAGGCATCGAGTGTGAAGACTGGATCAAGAAGACCACTGCCAAGTAAGACTCACTCATGTACCACTCAATGACTGAGATGCATGCTAACATTCACTGACTATACCAAACATTAGGAACACCTCCCTAACACCTTCACATCAAGATGCGTTATCTGCTCTAAGTGAAGTGTTACCGGTGCCCCTCTCTCTCTCCCCCTCTGCAGGGACCAGGATCTGGAGCCCGGTGCCCCCTCCATGGGTGCAAAGAGCCTGTGTATCCCCTTCAAGCCCCTCAAGCCCCTGCAGTCGGGTCAGATGTGTGTCAGCGGCAAGGAGGCCGCCCAGTATTACACCCTGTTTGGCCGCAGCTACTAAAATCAGTCTTAAGTGGCTTTCTCTCCTCGATCTGGGATATGAGAAAGAAGCGGATAGGTGAAAGAAAATACTTGTGAACAAAGATTTGTTTTCACCTATCATGCGCTTTCGAATCAGCAGCGATGGAGAAGAGACGAGGAGATGACGTCTCTTTAGACTATTGAGATATACCCAGAGTCAACACCTTGTAGTGTGTTCCTTTCCTTTTGACCCTAACCTTGCAATGTAGGCCCAACCCCTCAAAATTGACAAGACACTCTCCATAGTCAGCTATTTTCTCCCACTAGCCCCAAATGTAACAAAAATGACCCTTTCTTTATACCCAATGACACAATCTTTATATTTTTGTCCCTTTCTCACTCCCACCCTACCTTATCTCAGGACCTTTCCCAGGTAGAAAGATGACATGGTACTCAGGCAAGATGTGAGGGTTGACCCCTGGAGGTTGTAGCCACATTTCTCCCCAGTACAAACTCATAGGAATACTGCATACATCATGGAATAAGGAACTATCACATACATGTAATTACCTGTACTCTTGAGTTCCTCTAACGCAATTCTAAAACTTTTCTATAATAAAGGGATTCTCAAATTCCACTGTATAGGCATTATCATTTGAGAGCTTTTTTTTACCTGTACATTATCTGCACTTAATCTGTAAAGGGGTGGATTGTGTTGATGATCGTCCAAGCGAGTGCACACATCAGGAGGAAGAGGGACTTGTTCAGGTGCGGACAGGACAGAAATATTTGTTTTATGTTCAGGTGTGGAAAAGTGAAACTCTACTTTCCCAGGGTTTTTCACATTACAAATGAATCAGTGATTCAAAAGTCAGGCTATCAATTGAGTTTTATTTTACTATTGTAGGCTACAGTAATTTTTACCTCCAATATAATTTATCATGCACAATGATGTGCCAAATATATGATTTACTGCATTGTTATAGATCAGGTATTCCCAAACTGGGATACACGCAATGCCGTCGGGGGTACGCCAAATAAAAATATGATTCACGTTTAGAAATATTTTTTCTTAGAATTATTCTAAACATTTTCAAACAGTCCAATTAAATTTTTGAACGGGGCTGGCTATACATTTGGGTGAGGTTTTTTTCTCGCCTGAGTAGCCTCGTTTCACTGCCAAAAATTAAATGAAACCATGTAGTGCAGAGCGAAATAACAACACGATGTCAAATACAGGTAGCCTAGTCAAATAATTAACATCCAATCACATTAACTGTTACTCTCTCGCGGGAATTCCACTAACGGTACATATGTAGCCAAACGTAGCCACTGCTCATTCCGTTTGCTCGAAAATTAATAAATGGTTAAAAACAAAAATAGGCCCGCGTCCATAGACACATACCTGCTCTACTGCTGCTACCGGCAGAATATAATAATACCTGCATCTGTCGACGACACAAGTTGTTCTGCTTCCACGAGCACATCCAATGCTAGCATCAGTAATTCTAAATGTGTTGTTAGCACAACTAGCATGGACACTGATGCAGCTGAAGAGATACTGCCCCCTTTCCCGGGAAAGCACCGAACAACAGACGGGGACGTTGGACCATCAGGGGCACAAATATGATGAGAACTCAGCAAAAGAGCAACGTCCTCTCACTGTCAACTGCGTTTATTTCAGCAAACTTAACGTGTAAATAGTATGAACATAACAAGATTCAACAACAGACATAAACTGAACAAGTTGCACAGACATGTGACTAACACAAATGGAATAATGTGTCCCTGAACAAAGGGGGGTTCAAAATCAAAACTAACAGTCAGTATCTGGTGTGGCCACCAAGTGCATCTCCTCATGGACTGCACCAGATTTGCCAGTTCTTGTTGTGAGATGTTACCCCACTCTTCCACCAAGGCGCCTGCAAGTTCCCAGACATTTCTGGGGGGAGCGGCCCTGTCCCTAGCCCTCACCTTCCTATCCAACAGGTCCCAGACGTGCTCATTGAGATCCAGGCTCTTCGATGGCCGTGGCAGAGCAGTGATATTCCTGTCTTGCAGGAATACCACTGCTCTGCCACGAGCAGTATGGCTGGTGGTATTGTCATGCTGGAGGATCATGTCAGGATGAGCCTTCAGGAAGGGTACCACATGAGGGAGGAGGATGTCTTCCCTGTAACGCACAGCCTTGAGATTGCCTGCAATGACAATAAGCTCAGTCCGATGATGCTGTGACACACCGCCTCAGACCATGACGAACCCTCCACCTCCAAATCGATACGACTCCAGAGTACAGGCCTCGGTGTAACAGTCTGAGCATTGGAGGGATTGTGCGTTCCTGGTGTAACTCGGGCAGTTATTGTTGCCATCCTGTACCTGTCCTGCAGGTGTGATGTTCGGCTGTACTGATCCTGTGCAGGTGTTGTTACACGTGGTCTGCCACTGTGAGGAAAATCAGCTGTCTGTCCTGTCTCCCTGTAGTGCTGTCTTAGGCGTCTCACAGTACGGATATTGCTATTTAACCTTGAATTAACCTTGTTAACGTGGACTGAAGGGCATCAAGTCCAGGATTATCTGAGTGCAGAAGCCAAGTGCAGTCATTTAGGGTCTGTTTGCAGCGGTTAAGGAAGTTCCTTCTCTCCGTCTTCATTTGTGGTGTTGTTGCTTCAAATTGACTGAACACTGATTATTGAAAGGAGGAGCTAGGGAAATTGGCAGTTAAATTCACATTTTAAACAGTGCGTTAAGTTGGAACGTGTAGGTGTATATTTAGTAGCTGTAGGCGTTTAATTTTACGTGTGCAGGACCGCTTGCAGCTGTTTATTTAGCACATGTTGGACCGCATGCCAGCACATTTGCACCAGCTTATTTGACGTGTGTAGGCGTTAACTTATCACGTGAAGTAAATTTTGCGCCTGCACCTGTTTACTTTACACACGTAGCATTAAAAAGATTGCGTTTTGACTACGTGCTTTATGACCCAAATGGCGTTCCATAGTTAACGTGCGTGCAAGCAGTTGCTCCCGATGCCACTTGAGTACACTGCAGCATCCACCGAGAGGCTCTTGCTGCCAAGGGAATGCCTGACAGCTTGAAAGACATTTTGGGCACTACAGTGAAAATGGTTAACTTTGTTAAAGCAAGGCCCATGAACTCTTGTGTATTTTCTACACTATGCAATGATATGGGCAGTGACCATGTAACGGTTTTACAACAGCAGCGCTGGTTATCAAAGGGAAATTGAGAGACGAGCTTATTTTATTTTTTTTTTTACTGACCATCATTTTCACTTGTCTGACTGCTTGCATGATGATGAGTTTCTCACACGACCTGCCTATCTGGGTGATGTTTTTCTCGCCTGAATGATCTGACTTTAGGATTACAGGGACTGTCCGCAACTATATTCAATGTGTGGGACAAAATTGAGGTTATGATTAAGAAGATGGAGCTCTTCTCTGTCTGCATTAACAAGGACAACACACAGGTCTTTCCATCATTTGTATGATTTTTTTTTGTGTAAATTAACTCAAGCTTACTGACCATGTCAAATGTGATATAGCGAAGCACCTGAGTGAGTTGGGTGAGCAATTACACAGGTACTTTCCCTTGAACGGATGACACAAACAACTGGACTCGTTATCCCTTTCATGCCCTGCCTCCAGACCACTTACCGATATCTGAACAAGAGAGCCTCATCGAAATTGCAACAAGTGGTTTTGTGAATATTTAATTTAATCAGGAGCCACTGCCAGATTTCTGGATTGGTCTGCACTCAGAGTATCCTGCATTGGCAAATCGTGCTGTTAAGACACTGATGCCCTTTGCAACCACGTACCTATGTGAGAGTGGAATCTCGGCCCACACTAGCATGAAAACTAAATGCAGGCTCAGAAAAGGATGTGTGTGGGAAAGGATTTAAGACAGACTCTCCAATACAACTCAACAATGCAGAGTTATGTGCATCCTTTCAAGTATGCCCTTCTCATTAACCTGGGGTGAGTTATTCACAATTTATTGAACAAATAAAGTTGTTTATGTAAGATGGCTAAATTATTATTGATTATTATTTGTGCTCTGGTCCTATAATAGCTTTGTTTAATAAATGTGTTTAATAAATGTGTTGTGTTTGTGTGTGGCAGGCTTACAATGATGGCAAAAAAAAAGCATTTGAGAGTGCGTTGACCCTGGTGCTAGAGGGGGTATGCAGCTGGAGGTTGAATGTTTGAAAGGGTACAGGACTAAAGCTTTGGTTACCACTCTTACAGGCAATTCCAGTAGAATAAACTACATCAATATTTGCAGCCATATGATAATTGTCTATCCAGCAGCTGATCTGTCGTCAGTATTGTGTGTTCATGCTGTTAAGGTGAAGAATTTGAAGAGAGAAAGCAGAATCGGTGTTGACCTGTTTCAACAATGCACTCAAACCGAAATGAGCCGCAAAGGACACATTAACATAGACTGATGTATTAATGGCTGTATGCTCCTTGCTCAATGGATTTATAACCTTCAAGAAACTTCATTTTTTACCAGAGGCAGTACTTTTGAGATGTTTTGTTTTTGTCACTCCTTGAAGTGATGTAACGTCATAAAGCACCTGGCGGGAAGCTCCATGTGTTTTGTCTCATAGCCTGAACAATATGAAAGCTCCACGTGTTTCCTTGTCTCATATTCTGAACGATATGAAAGCTCTACGTGTTTCCTTGTCTCATATTCTGAACGATATGAAAGCTCTACGTGTTTCCTTGTCTCATATTCTGAACGATATGAAAGCTCTCATATTCTGAACGATATGAAAGCTCTACGTGTTTCCTTGTCTCATATTCTGAACGATATGAAAGCTCCACGTGTTTCCTTGTCTCATATTCTGAACGATATGAAAGCTCTACGTGTTTCCTTGTCTCATATTCTGAACGATATGAAAGCTCTACGTGTTTCCTTGTCTCATATTCTGAATGATATGAAAGCTCCATGTGTTTTCTTGTCTCATTCTGAAATATATTAGAGTGAAGACACTTGTCTACAGATCACTATATTCTCTACAGATCAAAGCCACACAATGGTATGTTATTTTACTATTAATATAATAATAATATATGCCATTTAGCAGACTCTTTTATCCAAAGCGACTTACAGTCATGTGTGCATACATTCTACGTATGGGTGGTCCCGGGGATCGAACCCACTACCCTGGCGTTACAAGCGCCATGCTCTACCAACTGAGCTACAGAAGGACTAATAAGATATTTGAGTAGAACATTTCAAGGTAGTCTTTCTTATCAAATAGGGAAATGTGTTTTGCATGCAGGCTTAAAATGAGAAAAAAACACTCTTAAAAACAATCATTAAAAGACTGGGCTGGTTTCCAGGACAAATTAATCCTAATTCTGAGCTAAAATGCTTGGTCAAGGACTACTTAGGTTTAATCTGTCCAGGAAACATTAAGCCCAATGTGTTTATCTTCACAATACAAATCTTTAATGGTGCCACGAGTAGTCAGTGGTGTAAAGCAGTTAAGTAAAAATACTTTCAGGTACTACTTAAGTTATTTTGGGGGGGTGTCTACTTTACTATTGATATTTTTGAAAAGTTTTACTCCACTATATTCTTAAAGGAAATACTGTATTTAAAGGTTAGACATGTTAGTAACAAGTACTCTCAGAAAAAAAGGTGGTTCTTCGGCTGTCCCCATAGAAGAACCCCTTTTGGTTCCAGGTGAAGGTTAAATAAATAAAAATGTAACTGCAAACTGGGTTTCACTGCTCTCTGTATCAGCATAGAGAAAACATCACAAAGAAACAGTGGATGTTTCATAATACCCATAAAACCTAGTAGTCAAACATGGAAATGGTTTTAATATTTTTTTCCCTTGGAATTTGAAACCACTTCAAATAAGATCTGTGTTTCATGTAGGCTTTCCCTGGAGTGACGTTTTGATAACTGTGAAAATATTAGAGGTGACTTTTGGCTCGATTTACTCTGATTCGAAAATGCTAATTCGCTTCAAGGTACAATTCCCTGTTCGTGCATGTCCTCTCCAGCTGACACCTTTGGTGGCAGCAGGGCCTGTTCCATGCATAAGCAACAAAGGCAGTTGCTTAGGGCTCCCAGCCGCTAGGGGAACTCAGTCTGGGTCTCAATTTAATATTGAGAGAAAGAATAGTTGATCAAATACAACTAGGTGCAATTTCAAAATGTAGTTGTGCATCAAAAGTTTTTATCTTGTTTTTGTCAGTCACAATACCATCAGTTCATTTATATTTTCCAATGGGGATATACATTATGGTTTTTTTCTCGACTGAGTAGACTTATTTCACTGGCTTTTTTAAACAAATTGGTATTTAAATGGATTTTAATTGTATTTATTTTCATGATCTACACAAAATACTCTTTTTGTTTGTCTTAGTTTTTTTTTTAAATTAATCTTACAATCTTCATTAGATAAGTAGTCAACCCCTGAGTGAATACATGTTAGAATCACCCCTGGCAGCGATTACCGCTGTGTTTTTGGGTAAGTCTATAAGAGCTTTGTACAACTGGATTGTACAATATTTGCCCATTTATTTTTTGAACTCTTCAAGCTCTGTCAATTTGATTATTGATCATTGCTTGACAGCCATTTTCAAGTCTTGCCATAGATTTAAGCCAATTTTAAGTTACAACTGTAACTGCAGCAGGCTCCTCAGGAACATTCAATGTCGTCTTGGTAAGCTAGTCCAGTGTACATTTGGCCTTGAGTTTTAGGTTATTGTCCAGCTGAAAGGTGAATTTGTCTGTTGGAAAGAAGACTGAGCCAGGTTTTCCTCTAGGATTTTGCCTGCACTTATTTTCAGGTACGTACATAGGGTTGTGTGGGTGGGTGGTCAAAAGTAGGGGCAAAACAAACAGCCATCAATCTACTGTAATACACTCGTTCAAACAGGCGTCGCTGCGCACTCATGCTCATAAATCGAATAATTTGCTTATAAGCGAGGGGGGGGGGGTCGCCTCTACACTTGACGTTGAGACTGGTGTTTTGCGGGAACTATTTAATGAAGCTGCCAGTTTAGGACTTGAGGTGTCTGTTTCTCAAACTAGAAACTCATGTACTTGTCCTCTTGCTTAGTTGTGCACCGGGGCCTCGCACTGCTCTTTCTATTCTGGTTAGAGACAGTTTGCGCTGTTCATTGAAGGGAGTAGTACACAGCGTTGTACGAGATCTTCAGTTTCTTGGCAGTTTCTCGCATGGAATAGCCTTCATTTCTCAGAATAAGAATAGACTGATGAGTTTCAGAAGAAAGTCATTTGTTTCTGGCCATCTTGAGCATGTAATGTAACCCACACATGCTGATGCTCCAGATACTCAACTAGTCTAAAGAAGGCCAGATGTACTGCTTCTTTAATCAGAACAACAGTTTTCAGCTGTGCTAACATAATCGGGAAAGGGTTTTATAATGTCAATTAGCCTTTTAAAATTATAAACATGGATTGGCTAACACAACGTGCCATTGGAACACAGGAGTGATGGTTGCTGATAATGGGCCTCTGTACGCCTATGTAGATATTCCATTAAAAATCTGCAGTTTCCAGTTACAATAGTCATTTACCACATTAACAATGTCTACACTGTATTTCTGATCAATTTGATGTTATTTTAATGGGCAAAAAAAATGTGCTTTCCTTTCAAAAACAAGGACATTTCTAAGTGACCCCAAACTTTTGAAAGGCAGTGTATAATATTACAAAAGCAGAAGGTAATTAAAGTCACCAAGTCACTTGGCTCTGTCATAACCTCACATGGTCTCTCCTATCATTGCTATGCAGACGACACACAATTAATCTTCTCCTTTCCCCCTTCTGATGACCAGGTGGCGAATCGCATCTCTGCATGTCTGGCAGACATATCAGTGTGGATGACGGATCACCACCTCAAGCTGAACTTCGGCAAGACGGAGCTGCTCTTCCTCCCGGGGAAGGACTGCCCGTTCCATGATCTCGCCATCACGGTTGACAACTCCATTGTGTCCTCCTCCCAGAGCGCTAAGAACCTTGGCGTGATCCTGGACAACAAACTGTCGTTCTCAACTAACATCAAGGCGGTGGCCCGTTCCTGTAGGTTCATGCTCTACAACATCCGCAGAGTACGACCCTGCCTCACACAGGAAGCGGCGCAGGTCCTAATCCAGGCACTTGTCATCTCCCGTCTGGATTACTGCAACTCGCTGTTGGCTGGGCTCCCTGCCTGTGCCATTAAACCCCTACAACCCATCCAGAACGCCGCAGCCCGTCTGGTGTTCAACCTTCCCAAGTTCTCTCACGTCACCCCGCTCCTCCGCTCTCTCCACTGGCTTCCAGTTGAAGCTCGCATCCGCTACAAGACCATGGTGCTTGCCTACGGAGCTGTGAGGGGAACGGCACCTCAGTACCTCCAGGCTCTGATCAGGCCCTACACCCAAATAAGGGCACTGCGTTCATCCACCTCTGGCCTGCTCGCCTCCCTACCACTGAGGAAGTACAGTTCCTGCTCAGCTCAGTCAAAACTGTTCGCTGCTCTGGCTCCCCAATGGTGGAACAAACTCCCTCACGACGCCAGGACAGCGGAGTCAATCACCACCTTCCGGAGACACCTGAAACCCCACCTCTTTAAGGAATACCTAGGATAGGATAAAGTAATCCTTCTCACCCCCTCCCCCTTAAAATATTTAGATGCACTATTGTAAAGTGGTTGTTCCACTGGATGTCATAAGGTGAATGCACCAATTTGTAAGTCGCTCTGGATAAGAGCGTCTGCTAAATGACTTAAATGTAAATGTAAATGTAAAGTGCAACTTAACTTGATTGCGTTTGGCAAAGAACCCAATAATAAAAATATGAAGACGTGCGCTTCAGTTCAACTCGAGCTGTGGTGGAGCTAAAACTGGGTTTAATGGACAACTTCACAGTGGTTGGCATCCAATAAATGTTGCATTAAAGCCACCTACTAGACTGGAGTATAACTCTCTTTTCTGGAAAAAAGGAAAATAAATCACCACACAACTCCACTATTTAAACATACACCTCCGGTCAAAAGTTTTAGAACACCTACTCATTCAAGGGTTTTTCTTCATTAAAAAAAAATATTTTCTACATTGTAGAATAATCGTGCAGACATCAAAACAAAGGGTTGACATCAAGGCAAAGGGTGGCTATTTTGAATTAACACTTATGGTTACTACATGATTTCAAATGTCTTCACTTATTCTACAATGTAAAAATAAAGAAAAACCCTGGATTGAGTAGGTGTGTCCACACATTTCACTGGCACTGTATGTAATGTGTTTTGAATTTAAATGAATGTTTAGCAGATATGTTTTATCCTGTTTTAGTGTCCCAGACCTGGCACCTGTGTAATCCAAGATGGCGTTGCAGTGCAGACGTGGTTTGTCGTCCTCTCGTTTTACTTTTTCTATTTTTCGTCTTTTGTGTATATTTCAATCTTCTATTTCTAAATGAAATATACCTTCCGGTAACCTGCCTCACTCAATGTGACACGGATCCGCTATTTAAAATAAATTTAAATGTAAAAAAATATATATATATAACCAGAACCTCCATCAGAAGCTAGCCATCAGAGACTAACCAGCTAATTAGCTACTAGCTATTTAGTCATTGTTAGCTAGCTCTCCCAATCAACACCTGTGATTCCTTTATGCCTCGCTTTACGTCTCTCTCAAATGTCAATATGCCTTGTATAATGTTGTTTAGGATAGTTATCATTGTTTTAGATTACAGTGGAGCCCCTAGTCCCACTCTACATGCCTCAGATTCCTCCTTTGTCCCACCCCCCATATATACGGTGACCTCACCCAGTATAACCAGCAAGTCCAGAGATGTTTGTTTTCCCAAACAGTTCAAGCTTCTAATTTAAAAATGAATCTTTCCAGAAATAAGTCTCACTGTTGCCGGCTGTTATAGACCCCCCTCAGCTCCCAGCTGTGCCCTGGACACCATATGTGAATTGATTGCCCATCATCTATTTTCAGAGTTCGTTATGTTAGGTGACCTAAACTGTGATATGCTTAACACCCCGGAAGTCCTACAATCTAAGCTAGATGCCCTCAATCTCACACAAATCATCAAGGAACCTTGCCCTCCAAATACACCTCTGCTGTTTTCAATCGGGATGTCAGTGATCACTGCCTCATTGCCTGCATCCGCTATGGGTCCGCGGTCAAACGATCACCCCTCATTACTGTCAAACGCTCCCTAAAACAATTCTGCGAGCAGGCCTTTCTAATCAACCTGGCCCAGGTATCCTGGAAGGATATTGACCTCATCCCATCAGTCAAATCAAATCAAATTTTATTTGTCACATACACATGGTTAGCAGATGTTAATGCGAGTGTAGCGAAATGCTTGTGCTTCTAGTTCCGACAATGCAGTGATATCCAACAAGTAATCTAACTAACAATTCCAAAACTACTGTCTTATACACAGTGTAAGGGGATAAGGAACATGTACATAAGGATATATGAATGAGTGATGGTACAGAGCAGAATACAGTAGATGGTATCGAGTACAGTATATACATATGAGATGAGTGTGTAGACAAAGTAAACAAAGTGGCATAGTTAAAGTGGCTAGTGATACATGTGTTACATAAGGATGCAGTCGATGATGTAGAGTACAGTATATACATATGCATATGAGATGAATAATGTAGGGTAAGTAACATTATATAAGGTAGCATTGTTTAAAGTGGCTAGTGATATATTTACATCATTTCCCATCAATTACCATTATTAAAATGGCTGGAGTTGGGTCAGTGTCAATGACAGTGTGTTGGCAGCAGCCACTCAATGTTAGTGGTGGCTGTTTAACAGTCTGATGGCCTTGAGATAGAAGCTGTTTTTCAGTCTCTCGGTCCCAGCTTTGATGCACCTGTACTGACCTCGCCTTCTGGATGATAGCGGGGTGAACAGGCAGTGGTTCGGGTGGTTGATGTCCTTGATGATCTTTATGGCCTTCCTGTAACAACGGGTGGTGTAGGTGTCCTGGAGGGCAGGTAGTTTGCCCCCGGTGATGCGTTGTGCAGTCCTCACTACCCTCTGGAGAGCCTTACGGTTGAGGGCAGAGCAGTTGCCGTACCAGGCGGTGATACAGCCCGCCAGGATGCTCTCGATTGTGCATCTGTAGAAGTTTGTGAGTGCTTTTGGTGACAAGCCGAATTTCTTCAGCCTCCTGAGGTTGAATAGGCGCTGCTGCGCCTTCTTCACGACGCTGTCAGTGTGAGTGGACCAATTCAGTTTGTCTGTGATGTGTATGCCGAGGAACTTAAAACTAGCTACCCTCTCCACTACTGTTCCATCGATGTGGATAGGGGGTGTTCCCTCTGCTGTTTCCTGAAGTCCACAATCATCTCCTTAGTTTTGTTGACGTTGAGTGTGAGGTTATTTTCCTGACACCACACTCCGAGGGCCCTCACCTCCTCCCTGTAGGCCGTCTCGTCGTTGTTGGTAATCAAGCCTACCACTATTGTGTCGTCCGCAAACTTGATGATTGAGTTGGAGGCGTGCGTGGCCACGCAGTCGTGGGTGAACAGGGAGTACAGGAGAGGGCTCAGAACGCACCCTTGTGGGGCCCCCGTGTTGAGGATCAGCGGGGAGGAGATGTTGTTGCCTACCCTCACCACCTGGGGGCGGCCCGTCAGGAAGTCCAGTACCCAGTTGCACAGGGCGGGGTCGAGACCCAGGGTCTCGAGCTTGATGACGAGCTTGGAGGGTACTATGGTGTTGAATGCCGAGCTGTAGTCGATGAACAGCATTCTCACATAGCTATTCCTCTTGTCCAGGTGGGTTAGGGCAGTGTGCAGTGTGGTTGAGATTGCATCGTCTGTGGACCTATTTGGGCGGTAAGCAAATTGGAGTGGGTCTAGGGTGTCAGGTAGGGTGGAGGTGATATGGTCCTTGACTAGTCTCTCAAAGCACTTCATGATGACGGAAGTGAGTGCTACGGGGCAGTAGTCATTTAGCTCAGTTACCTTAGCTTTCTTGGGAACAGGAACAATGGTGGCCCTCTTGAAGCATGTGGGAACAGCAGACTGGTATAGGGATTGATTGAATATGTCCGTAAACACACCGGCCAGCTGGTCTCTGCATGCTCTGAGGGCGCGGCTGGGGATGCCGTCTGGGCCTGCAGCCTTGCGAGGGTTAACACGTTTAAATGTCTTACTCACCTCGGCTGCAGTGAAGGAGAGACCGCATGTTTCCGTTGCAGGCCGTGTCAGTGGCACTGTATTGTCCTCAAAGCGGGCAAAAAAGTTATTTAGTCTGCCTGGGAGCAAGACATCCTGGTCCGTGACTGGGCTGGATTTCATCTTGTAGTCCGTGATTGACTGTAGACCCTGCCACATGCCTCTTGTGTCTGAGCCATTGAATTGAGATTCCACTTTGTCTCTGTATTGACGCTTAGCTTGTTTAATAGCCTTGCGGAGGGAATAGCTGCACTGTTTGTATTCAGTCATGTTGCCAGACACCTTGCCCTGATTAAAAGCAGTGGTTCGCGCTTTCAGTTTCACGCGAATGCTGCCATCAATCCACGGTTTCTGGTTAGGGAATGTTTTTATCGTTGCTATGGGAATGACATCTTCGACGCACGTTCTAATGAACTCGCACACCGAATCAGCGTATTCATCAATATTCCCATCTGACGCAATACGAAACATGTCCCAGTCCACGTGATGGAAGCAGTCTTGGAGTGTAGAGTCAGCTTGGTCTGACCAGCGTTGGACAGACCTCAGTGTGGGAGCCTCTTGTTTTAATTTCTGCCTGTAAGCAGGGATCAGCAAAATGGAGTCGTGGTCAGCTTTTCCGAAAGGGGGGCGGGGCAGGGCCTTATATGCGTCGCGGAAGTTAGAGTAACAATGATCCAAGGTTTTACCACCCCTGGTTGCGCAATCGATATGCTGATAAAATTTAGGGAGTCTTGTTTTCAGATTGGCTTTGTTAAAATCCCCAGCTACAATGAATGCAGCCTCCGGATAAATGTTTTCCAGTTTGCAAAGAGTTAAATAAAGTTCGTTCAGAGCCATCGATGTGTCTGCTTGGGGGGGGATATATACGGCTGTGATTATAATCGAAGAGAATTCTCTTGGAAGATAATGCGGTCTACATTTGATTGTGAGGAATTCTAAATCAGGTGAACAGAAGGATTTGAGTTCCTGTATGTTTCCTTCATCACACAATGTCCCGTTAGTCATGAGGCATACGCCCCCGCCACTCTTCTTACCAGAGAGATGTTTGTTTCTGTCGGCGCGATGCGTGGAGAAACCCGTTGGCTGCACCGCCCTGGATAGCGTTTTCCCAGTAAGCCATGTCTCCGTAAAGCAAAGAACGTTGCAGTCTCTGATGTCCCTCTGGAATGCCACCCTTGCTCGGATTTCATCAACCTTGTTGTCGAGAGACTGGACATTGGCAAGAAGAATACTGGGAAGTGGTGCGCGATGTGCCCTTTTCGGAGTCTGACCAGAACACCGCCGCGTTTCCCTCTTTTTCGGAGTCGTTTCCTTGGGTCGCTGCATGCGATCCATTCCGTTGTCCTGTTTGTAAGGCAGAACACAGGATCCGCGTCGCGGAAAACATATTCTTGGTCGTACTGATGGTGAGTTGACGCTGATCTTATATTCAGTAGTTCTTCTCGACTGTATGTAATGAAACCTAAGATGACCTGGGGTACTAATGTAAGAAATAACACATAAAAAAACAAAAAACTGCATAGTTTCCTAGGAACGCGAAGCGAGGCGGCCATCTCAGTCGGCACCGGAAGTCGAGGATGCCTGGTCGTTCTTCAAAAGTAATTTCCTCACCATCTTAAATAAGCATGCCCCTTTCAAAAAAATGTAGAACTAAGAACAGATATAGCCCTTGGTTCACTCCAGACCTGACTGCCCTTGACCAGAACAAAAACATCCTGTGGCGGACTGCAATAGCATCAAATAGTCCCCACGATATGCAACTGTTCAGGGAAGTCAGGAACCAATACACACCGTCAGTCAGGAAAGCGAAGGCTAGCCTTTTCAAACAGAAATTTGCATTCTGTAGCTCTAACTCCCAAAAGTTTTGGGAGAACAAGAGCACCTCCTCCCAGCTGCCCACTGCACTGAGGCTAGGTAACACGGTCACCACCGATAAGTCCATGATAAACTAAAATTTCTATTAGCATTTCTCTACGTCTGGCCATGCTTTCCTCCTGGCTAACCCAACTCTGGCCAACAGCCCCCCCCCGACCCCCGCAGCTACTTGCCTGAGCCTCCCCAGCTTCTCCTTCACCCAAATACATATAGCAGATGTTCTGAAAGAGCTGCAAAACCTGGACCTGTACAAATCAGCTGGTCTAGACAATCTGGACTCTCTCTTTCTGAAACTATCCGCCGCCATTGTTGCAACCCCTATTACCAGTCTGTTCAACCTCTCTTTCTTATTGTTCGGGATCCCTAAAGATTGGAAAGCTTCCGCGGTCATCCACCTCTTCAAAGGGGTGACCCAAACTGTAACAGACCTATATCCATCCTGCCCTGCCTCTCTCAAGTCTTCGAAAGCCAAGTTAATAAACAGATCATTGACAATTTCGAATCCCACCGTACCTTCTCTGCTGTGCAATCCGGTTTCCGAACTGGTCACGGGTGCACCTCAGCCACGCTCAACGTACTAAACGATATCACAACCGCCATCGATAAAAGACTACTGTGCAGCCGTCTTCATCTACCTGGTCAAGGCTTTCAACTCTGTCAATCACCGTATTCTTATTGGCAGACTCAATAGCCTTGGTTTCTCAAATGACTGCCCCGCCTGGTTCACCAACTACTTCACAGATCAATTTGACACAGTGAACTCTGAGGGCCTGTTGTCCGGACCTATGGCAGTCTCGATGGGGGTGCCACAGGGTTCCATTCTCAGGCCGACTCTTTTCTCTGTATACATCAATGATGTTGCTCTTGCAGCTGGTGATTCTTTGATCCACAAAGTTGTATTACAAAAGTAGTTTGAAATGTTTTGGCAAAGTTTACAGGTAACTTTTGATATTTTTTAGTGACGTTGCACATATTGGAAGCTGAATCTGATTTCTTGATCAAACGTGCCAATTAAAGGGACATTTTGGATATGTATCGACAGAATTAAACGAACAAAAATACAATTTGTGATGTTTATGGGACATATTGGAGTGCCAACAAAAGAAGCTCGTCAAAGGTAAGGCATGATTTATATTTTATTTCTGCGTTTTGTGTGGTGCCTGCAGGGCTGAAATATGCTATTCTCTCTTTGTTTACTGTTGTGCTATCATCAGATAATAGCTTCTTATGCTTTCGCCGAAAAGCCTTTTTGAAATCTGACATGTTGGCTGGATTCATAATAATAATAATAATAATAATATAATAATATAACGAGAGTGTAGCTTTAATTTGGTATCTTACACGTGTAATTTAATGAAAGTTTGAATTTTATAGCATTTTATTTGAATTTGGTGCTCTGCATTTTCCCTGGCAATTGGCCAGGTGGGACATTTGCGTTCTCCATATCCCAGAGAGGTTAACTAACCTCCAAACTTGCTTCAATGCCATACAACACTCCGTCCATGGCCTCCAACTGCTCTTAAACACTAGTAAAACCAAATGCATGCTTTTCAACCTTTCGCTGCATGCACCCGCCCACCCGACTAGCATCACTACTCTGGACGGTTCTGACCTAGAATACGTGGACAACTACAAATACCTAGGTATCTGGCTAGACTGTAAACCCTCCTTCCAAACTCATATTAAACATCTCCAATCCAAAATCAAATCTAGAATCGGCTTTATATTTCGCAAAACAAAGCCTCCTTCACTCACGCCGCCAAGCTTACCCTAGTAAAACTGACTATCCTACCGCTATCCTACCGATCCTCGACTTCGGTAATGTCATCTACAAAATAGCTTCCAATACTCTACTTAGCAAACTGGATGCAGTCTATCACAGTACAATCCGTTTTGTTACCAAAGCCCCTAATACCACCCACCACTGCGACCTGTATGCTCTAGTCGGTTGGCCCTCGCTACATATTTGTCACCAGACCCACCTATAAGTCTATGCGAGGTAAAGCTCTGCCTTATCTCAGCTCACTGGTCATGATAATAACACCCACCCATAGCACGTGCTCCAGTGGGTATATCTCACTGGTCATCCCCAAAGCCAACATCCCCTTTGGCTGCATTTCCTTCCAGTTCTCTGTTGCCAGTGACTGGAACGAATTGCAAGAATAGCTGGAGACTTATATTTCCCTCACTAACTTTAACTTCTCTGGGATACCTCGCCAACAGCCAGTGAAATTGCAGGGCGCCAAATTCAAAACAACAGAAATCCCATAATTAAAAGGCTTTACGACGAAAGCACACCAAACGATTGTTAGGTCAGCGCCTTATCAAAGAAAAACACAGCCATTTTTCCAGCCAAAGAGAGGAGTTACAAAAAGCAGAAATAGAGAAAATTAATCACTAACCTTTGATCTTCATCAGATGACACTCATAGGACTTCAACTTCTGGCACCGACAGAGATGGCCGCCTCGCTTCGCGTTCCTAGGAAACTGCAGTATTTTTTATACATGTTATTTCTTACATTGGTACCCCAGATAATCTTACGTTTCATTACATACAGTTGGGAGGAACTACTGAATATAAGAGCAACGTCAACTCACCATCATTACGACCAGGAATATGACTCTCCCGAAGCGGATCCTGTGTTTTGCCTTCCACCCAGGACAATGGATCGGATCCCAGCCGGCGACCCTAAACAACGACGCCGTAAAAGGGGCAAACGAAGCGGCTCCGAAAATGGGCACATCGCGCACCGCTCCCTAGCATACTACTCGCCAATGTCCAGTCTCTTGACAACAAGGTTGATGAAATCCGAGCAAGGGTAGCATTCCAGAGAGACATCAGAGACTGTAATTTGCTTCACGGAAACAGAAAGACTGTTTTTTTGCTTCACGGAAACATGGCTCACTCGAGAGACGCTAACGGAGTCGGTGCAGCCAGCTGGTTTCTTCACACATCGCACCGACAGAAACAAACATTTTCTGGTAAGAAGAGGGGCGGGGGGGTATACCTTATGATTAACGAGATGTGGTGTGATCATAACAACATACGGGAACTCAAGTCCTTCTGTTCACCTGACTTAGAATTCCTCACAATCAAATGTCGACCGCATTATCTACCAAGGGAATTCTCTTCGATTATAATCACAGCCGTATATACAGTATTCCCCCCCATGCAGACACAGATGGCCCTGAACAAACTTTATTTGACTATGTAAACTGGATACCACATATCCTGAGGCTGCATTCATTGTAGCTAGGGATTTTAACAAGGCTAATCTGAAAACAAATTCTATCAGCATATCGATTGTGCTACCAGGGCTGTTAAAACCCTGGATTTTTGTATTTCTAACTTCCGCGATGCATATAAGGCCCTCCCCTGCCCTCCTTTCTGAAAAGCTGATCACGACTCCATTTTGTTGCTTCCAGCCTACAGATAGAAACTAAAACAAGAAGCTCCTGCGCTCAGGTCTGTTCAACGCTAGTCCGACCAATCTGATTCCACGCTTCAAGACAGCTTCGATCACGTGGATTGTGATATGTTCTGCATTGCGTCCATCAACAACATTGACGAATGCGCTGATTTGGGGAGCGAGTTCATTAGAAAGTGCATCCGCAACGTTATACCCACAGCAACGAATAAAACATTCCCAAACCAGAAACCGTGGATTGATGGCAGAATTTGCGTGAAACTGAAAGCGCGAACCACTGCTTTTAACTAGGGCAAGGTAACGGGAAACATGACCGAATACAGACAGTGTCGCTATTCCCTCGGCAAGGCAATCAAACAAGCTAAGTGTCAGTATAGAGACAAAGTAGAGTTGCAATTCAACGGCTCAGACACAAGAGTTATGTGGCAGGGTCTACAGTCAATCACGGATTACAAAAAGAAAACCAGCCCCGTCGCGGACCAGGATGTCTTGCTCCCAGACAGACTAAACCACTTCTTTACTCGCTTTGAGGACAATACAGTGCCACTGACACGGCCAGGTACCAAAACCTGCAGGCTATCCTTCACTGCAGCCGACGTGAGTAAAACATTTAAATGTGTTAACCCTCGCTGGGCTGCAGGCCCAGACGGCATCATCAGCCGCGTCCTCAGAGAATGCGCAGACCAGCTGGCTGGTGGGTTTACGGACATATTCAATCAATCCTTATCCCAGTCTGCTGTTCACACATGCTTCAAGAGGGCCACCATTGTTCCTGTTCCCAAGAAAGCTAAGGTAACTGAGCTAAACAACTACCGCCCCGTAGCACTCACTTCCGTCATCATGAAGTGCTTTGAGAGACTAGTGGACTTCCTGACGGGTCGCCCCCAGGTGGTGAGGGTAGATAACAACATCTCCACTCCGCTGATCCTCAACACTGGGGCCCCACAAGGGTGCGTTCTGAGCCCTCTCCTGTGCTCCCTGTTCACCCACGACTGCGTGGCCATGCACGCCTCCAACTCAATCATCATGTTTGCAGATGACACTACAGTGTTAGGCTTGATTACCAACAACGATGAGACTGCCTACATGGAGGAGGTGAGGACCCTCGGAGTGTGGTATCAGGAAAATAACCTCACACTCAATGTCAACAAAACAAAGTAGATGATTGTGGACTTCAGGAAACAGCAGAGGGAGCACCCCCTATCTATATCGATGGGACAGTAGTGGAGAGGGTAGTAAGATTTAAGTTCCTCGGCGTACACATCACGGACAAACTGAATTGGTCCACCCACACAGACAGCGTGGTGAAGAAGGCGCAGCAGCACCTCTTCAACCTCAGGAGGCTGAATAAATTTGGCTTGTCACCAAAAGCACTCAAACTTTTACAGATGCACAATCGAGAGCATCCTGTCGGGCTTGTATCACCGCCTGGTACGGCAACTGCTCCGCCCACAACCGTAAGGCTCTCCAGAGGGTAGTGAGGTCTGCACAACGCATCACCGGGGGCAAACTACCTGCCCTCCAGGACACCTACACCACCCGATGTCACAGGAAGGTCATAAAGATCATCAAGGACAATAACCACCCGAGCCACTGCCTGTTCAACCCGCTATCATCCAGAAAGCGAGGTCAGTACAGGTGCATCAATGCAGGGATGGAGAGACTGAAAAACAGCTCCTATCTCAAGGCCATCAGACTGTTAAACAGCCACCAGTAACATTGAGTGGCTGCTGCCAACATACTGACTCAACTCCAGCCACTTTAATAATGGAAATGGATGGAAATTTACAGAAATACTCAAAATACATTGCTAAAAGATACAAGTGTAATGCATGGAATTTTAGATCGACTTCTCCTTAATGCAACCGCTGTGTCAAATTTAAAAAAAACCTTTACGGAAAAAGCACACCATGCAATAATCTGAGTACAGCGCTCAGACACAAAAACAAGCCATACAGATATCCGCCATGTTGTGGAGTCGACAGAAGTCATAAATAGCATAATAAATATTCACTTACCTTAGATCTTAATCAGAAAGCACTCCCAGGAATCTATGGACTGTAAGTTCCGTTACAGTCCATAGAAACATGTCAAACGATGTATAGAATCAATCTTTAGGATGTTTTTAACATAAATCTTCAATAATGTTCCAACTGGAGTATTCCTTTGTCTTCAGAAATGCAATGGAACGCAGGTCGCTCTCACATGTGTGCGCGTGATCAGCTCATGCCACTCTGGCAGACCTCGGGTTGAAACAGCTCTCATTTGCCCCAACTTCACAGTAGAAGACTCAAACAAGGTTCTAAAGACTGTTGACATCTAGTGGAAGCCTTAGGAAGTGTAGTATGACCCCATAGACACTGTATGCTAGATTGGCAATGACTTGAAAAACTACAAACCTTAGATTTCCCACTTCCTGGTTGGATTTTTTTCTCAGCTTTTTGTCTGCCATATGAGTTCTGTTATACTCACAGACATCATTCAAACAGTTTTAGAAACTGCAGAGTTTTCTATACAAACCTACTAATTATATGCATATTCTATCTTTTAGGCCTGAGTAGCAGGCAGTTTACTCTGGGCACCTTTTTTCTGCCCCCCAGTCCCAAAGAAGTTAAACATCAGCTATCTGAGCAGCTAACCGATCGCTGCAGCTGTACATAGTCCATCTGTAATAGCCCACCCAATCTACCTACCTCATCCCCATTTTGTTTTTATTTACTTTTCTGTTCTTTTGCACACTAGTATCTCTACTTGCACATCATCATCTGCTCATTTATCACTCCAGTGTTAATCTTCCAAATTGTAATTACTTTGCTACTTTGGCCTATTTATTGCCTTACCTCCTCACGCCATTTGCACACACTGTATATAGACTTTATTTTTTTCTATTGTTTTATTGACTGTACACTTGTTTATTCCATGTGTAACTCTGTGTTGTGTCGCACTGCTTTGCTTTATCTTGGCCAGGTCACATTTGTAAATGAGAAATGGTTCTCAACTAGCCTACCTGGTTAAATAAAGGTGAAAAAATATATATATAAATAAAAGGTGTGGCAGTGAACTGACAAGAGTATGTTATAATACTGTTATTGCATCAAATGGTTGTTTTATGGAATAGAATAGGGTTCTTAGAATACTTTCATCTGTGTGTGTTCTACAGCCTCTGGTGGCTTGATGCTGACAGTGGATTTACGATGCCTTGGTGATAAAACCTAAATACCACATTCAATGGCATGAGTTGGTGTTTGTGTATTGGGAGGTACCAGTGTTGAGATGGCTCGGGTATGGATAATGATGTTTCCTTACAATGAGAACTGTCTTTTTCAGCAGATACAGTCGGCTCTGAATTATGAATTTATTTCATACAAATCCTAACCTTTTGACTCATTTTACACATCTGTTGATTGTCATGTAGACTGAGGGGGTGTATCTTTGCTATAGGGTATTTGTATTCTTTGTCTCAAGGCTCTCAACCCATCAGTCAAGAATGTTGTGTTGATCAGCCATCGTTATTACTCTATGCTTTCCTTATTAGTACGTTTTTAATAAAGTAATATCCTGATTGGGGATTGACCTTGTCTCTCTGCATTATTGATTATAATTTCCACGACAAAGGCCAAATGAAACTAAGCTGTTTGTGCATGACCCAAAAAGCAGTTGCTTGCATTTGTAATTGATCCTCAATTCACCCATTATTAAAAAATATATCAAATTAAATAGAATTCAATTACAGTAGCTACTTAGGCTTGTTTGGGTGTGATCCATTCATTGATTGTATTTAGCTGGCCCAAAGAACAAGCTAAATGTATTTACTACGTGCATAATCATCCATCATCCACATTTTATTTTTATTGTATTTACAATACCCTCCATTACCTAAACACCAGGTAAGGAAGGGAGAGGTAATTGGAAAATAGGACGAGGGAGAGGACATGCAATATTAATTCATCTTTCCTCGATTCCTTCTATCATATCTCCTCAATGCCTTTCATATTTTAGTCATTTATCAGATGCTCTTATTCAGAGCGACTTACAATATTAGTGCTTTAATCTTAAGATAGCTAGGTGAGACAACCACATTTCACAGTCGTATCAAGTACATTTTTCATCAACACAAAGTTATAAGCAAAGTTTGTAATAGTTTGAAAATGCCTAAGACTGACAGGTGACTTTGAAGAGGAAGGGTTTCAGATAGGAAGATGGTTTCACCATTGGGGTGACAGGACAGAGAAGAGCTTTGTCTGGGCTGAGCGGGAGCTGACCTCTTGGAGCCTCTGGCTGGCTGTGTTTAGCTGGAATGTGGCAGGCCGAATTTGAGATGAGAGAAATGCCTTGCTATTGACTTTCAAATGAATGGCTTGCATAGCTGTCCTCTTAGGAGAGGATAAATACCAGAAAATGCTAATAATTTCTTGATAGGCAAACCCAACTCACCCCACAAGCAGTATGAATTTATTGCCTTGGGCGTAGGGATAGCTTCCCCTTAAGTAAATTTAATTAAATTGCCAAAATTATATAACCTAAGTAGCCTACTCCTGTCTGTACAGAAGTAAAATCATTGAAAATCAGCTACTACACCAGAAAGCATAATTTGTCCTGAGGATCATTAGCTTCATTAAAAAAATAAGCTGTGGATTGTTTTACATTGCATAACCTACATTCGGGAAAGGGCCTGTAATTTGTGCAGCAAATAGCCTACCAAAATCGATGTTGCGAATGTCAGTGAAAAGCAGGGGGACCCAGCCAGGCATATTGAAATATTTCAAAAAACAATAGCGGAAAAACAACTTTTTGGAAAGCAAATTGGACAAAAATTTCCTCTTCCAGGTTAGCTTACCAAGCTAGCACACAACATTTTGAGAACCATATGTTTCTTAGAGCTTGGTGAGAGTGTGGTTGTCCTTTGGTTATTTTGTACACAGCCTTCCCACAACCAGAGATGTGCAGTAGTTCATATATACAGTATTTCAATTAAGTTGAGTTTTGTCATTTGTATTACACTGATTAACTACACTTCAATGTATTTTGTAACAATATAATTTCGAGAGCTGTAATTTGTATTTTCAAAATACAAAATGTTTTTCAACAGTCCTGATAAAATGTACAACCGCACTGGACAATATTGATATTTTTTTTAAATGGCCTGGATTAAATTCCTCGGAATTCAGAAGAATTCACATTAATTTGGATGGAGGCAGGTAATTCTTGTTTACTGTGTAATTTCTCACTTGTAGTCAGTTACAGGTGCCTATATAGAAATAGCCATTCAACCAGTTTTGAAAATACATTATGCTTGCAAATGCACCGCTACATGAGTCTTCCTGAAGAAATTTGCCTGCCTGCCTTGAATCCTCTACAAGGTAAATGTAAGCAGTCAGGATAGGTGGCATCTGAGTTACAAACATATACTATTTTGAAGTTTGAACAGGTCAGACTAAACCTACCCAATTCTGGTCTCCCCATTGACGACCGCTGGTGAGCAGGCAAGAGGTGAGACTGGAGGTAAGGTCTTTGCCAGTGCCCAATTGATGGGCATGGCAGCGTAGATACTGGTCGGTCACACACAAACAGAGCACTGATTACACTATCAATTGTGGTTATAATTAGCATGGTGGAACCAACCTGATCTCTGCATTTGCTTTTCTATTTCACTTCAGATATCACAATACGTGAAGTGAAATAGAATGGTAAACGCAGTGATCAGGCTGGTTTCACCAGGCTAGGTTAAGAAGGTGAATTGGGACAAAACATTTGACCAGGTCAAATGTAACCAACCTGTTTCAAGTGTCCTCCCTGTTCCATTGTTCCATTTTACGGTCAAGATATAAAGATAGAGCACCATATGTTAGTCTAGAGATACCTTCAGCCTTGGTTATTAGGACTCTACCTTTTAAAGATAAGTCCCTCTGTAGCCATTGATTTAGTTTCTTCTGGGTTGTTTTAATAAGAGGGTTAAAATTTAGTAAGCCTCTAGACTTCTGATCCTTTGTAATGGTTATGCCTAAATATGTAAGTTCTTCTTTTACTGGAATACCATAATACCACATTTCTTAATGTTAAGATATAGACCAGACGCTTTGGAAAAGGATTGTATCACATTGATCGATATGGGAATTTGGTTAGCGTCTTTCAGAAAAAGTGTAGTATCGACAGCCAGCTGGCTTATAATAATTTCTTTACCAGCTATGGAAATACCTTGTACAGGACTATTATTTAAAGAATTTGCAAGAAGTTGGGTGATTAATAAAAACAGGTACGGAGAGATAGGACAACCTTGCCTAATTCCTCTCTTTAACTCAAATCTAGGTGAGGTGCCATATTTCAATTTGATAGAGCTGTTACCATTTGCATAGAGAGTCTTAATAGCCTTACAGAGAAAATCCCCAAAGCCAAGTCTATCAAGGGAGTGGAAGAGAAACTGATGCTCTACTGTGTCAAATGCTTTATAAAAATCTAAAAATATGAAGCTATCCTCAGTTATTAGGTCTGAGTAGTCAAGTACGTCTAATACTAGTCTGACATTGTTAGAAATATGTCTGTTCCTCATGAAGCCAGACTGTGTTTCATCAATGATTGCATCCAGAACTTCTTTAATTCTTTTTGCAAGTAGTGAGGCTAATATCTTATAGTCATTATTAAGAAGACAAATTGGACGCCAGTTATCGATGAGCAGCACTTCTTTTTTAGGCTTAGGTATCAGTGTTATTAACCCCTGACTCATTGTAAGGAGGGGGAACATTGTTTTTAATACTCTCTAAAAAGACTTCGAATAGGAAGAGAGCTACTTGTTCAGAAAATAATTTGTAAAATTCTGATGTAATTCCATCAACACCTGGTGATTTATTGTTCTTTAGATGTTTGATAGACTCTATAATCTCTTCAACTTTGATGGGTTCATCACACTGTTTAGATTCTATATCACTGATAGAGTGAACATTATTCAGTGAGTTAAAAAACATATCTGTGGATTCCTGACAGTACGTAGAGCTATACAATTTTCTGTAAAAATTGCTGCAGTATTTAGCGATTTAATTTTTGGTCATCTGTAATAACACCATCAATGTTTAACTTATGGATAGTGTTATTTTTAGAGTGAAATTTCTCAAGTCTAAAGAAATAGGATGAATTCTGTTCTCCCTCCTCAATCCATTTTTTCCTAGATCTAATAAAGGCTCCTTCTGCTTTTAATTTATATATATTATCCAGTTTATTTTGTAACTCAATTAGTTAGTTCCATCTTCTCCTCCCCCAAGAGGTCAGCTGGGGACCTCTGAGAAAGATCACCTTTTCCTCCTCAGCTCTTCTGGTCTTAGCAAGATTACTACCATATTTTCTAAGATATTTGGACACCTCAAATTTAAAGAGCTCCCAGTTCTTGCAATAAGATTTTTCTTCACAAGCCCTTTCCCAAAAGTGTGAGAGCAGATCTTTAACCTCAAATGTAACTATATCATTATTTAATAATGAGCTATTTAGCTTCGGTAAATATTTTGATATCAATGTAAATAGCCTTATGGTCTGTGAGGGGAGTAGTACAAATATTTGTAGTAACACACTCACTATCAATACATTTGGATATAAGCCAAAAATCTATTCTGGATTGTCTGGAGCCTGTTTTGTTACTCCAAGTGAATGATCTGTCGGCCGGAAACCTCTCTCTCCATATATCAGTAAGATCAAACTTTTCCATAAAAAGTATTAAACCCAAATTCTGATTGGTTGGCCTACCTGTGGGCCATCTATCAGTTGAATTATATATTGTAATGTTAAAGTCCCCTCCTATCAATAATAACGAATTGGGAAATTTAGATAACCAATGAAGTATATGTTTCTCTATAGATTCAAGCAACTCATCATTCTCATGTTTGGTGTTGTACCCATAGAAGTTTACAGTAATGAGTGTAATGTCATTGTAACTGATCACAAGACAAATAAAGTGACCAAAGGGGTCACATTCCGAGTGTAGAATATTACCACCAAAGGTATTTTTCATTGTAGTGACACCAGCAGAGCGTTCAGATCCATGGGAAAGCCAAATATCGTTGCCCCACTGTGACCTCCAGAAGTTGGCATCAGCAGAAATTGAGTGAGACTCTTGAAAAAAGCAAAAATCTGTTCGAAATTGTTTAGCAAATAAAAATAAGGCCTTGCGCTTCACACTGTTTCGTAACCCCCTAGCATTAAGAGATAATATAGACAAAGACAAAACAACAAAGATTATATAAAAGTATAAACTGTAGTAGGATGAGTCAAAGACGTAGGAGCAGTGAACGTAAACGATAAGGAACCGAGATCTGCACCATTTAAGTAAATTTAAAGTGAAAATAGTTTATTCCATAACCTTTGAAATGCAACTCAACTGAAAATTATGTTCAAGACCAAACCAAGGGTTCTTGTAGTAAGAGAGACTAAAAACCCTTTGTAGTGTAAAATAAAAGGGTACCTACTATTTTAAGTACATATGAAAACTGATCATAAAATAATTGAATAACAAAATGTTTTACATATAAACGTTCCTAAGACCTTTTTTGGAAATAAGTATTAATAACTAAATAGAACAATAACCGTGTAAAGTCAGAGCAGACCTGTATGCCATTTAAAACAGTATCTTAGTTACTGTATACATAAAACATAAATTCAGCTTTCAATCTTCTTCGTAAGTTTATAAACAAAATAGGACTTCTGGTCATACAAGAACAAACTAATGAATTGAAATACCTGAGTATTCCTTTAAAATAGTCACCTGATACTTGTTAGGTAAACAACATAAGGAAAATGAGAATACCATGGCTGAAACCATCAACCTGTTCCTTCTGGTGAGATTTTAGGGAAGAATATGGATTTCTGAACCGTTGATGAAACCTCGTCCTCCGACGAAGTAAGCAGCCTTCCCCTCACTTCGTGCTATCTTGATCGTTGGCCACAACTTGTTCCTTCTTTCTATGTCTTCCGGGCTGAGATGCTCGGCGAAACGCATACCATGGCTCTGAAGGAAGGCGTTCTTCCTAGCAGCTTTCCAGACAGCATCCCTGTAGAATCTGGTAGTGAATAGGATGATGATACCCCTGGGTCTTGAATCACTTTGCTGTTGCTTCTTGCCGAGGCGATGTACAACGTCGATGGTATCACCAACTTTGTTCTTTGCAGGCAAAACTTCTTGGCAGATACGGATAGCCTCTCCTCGCACATCTTCATTCTCCACCTCTGGCAAGCCGTAGAGTCTCAGGTTCCATTTTCTTGTGTATTGTTCCAGATCAGTGAGACGTCTATGGTAGACATTGTTATTCTTTTCCACCCTTTCCACATTTTTTTCAACTTTTTCCACTCACGTTTTCACAGCATTAATTTCACCACATGCAAACTCCACAGTCTTTTTCAAGCCTTCGATAACCATGGTGTTCGCGCCTACCATTTTCTCAATGGCGTCACACCTGGAGTTGATGAGTAAGGAGAGGGTAGCCACGATGTCAGAGTTCATGTTGGGTTTTTTGGAGGGTGGAGGTTTGCACGGAGTAACCGCTAAAGAGGGGAATTCGTCATCTTCAGCATTCGAAACCATGATATTATCCATAGGCCAAGTGTAGTTATGACAGTTGTCTATAAGCACGTTTCTCTCTTGTTGATTAGCAATAGAACGGCTAACTTTTTCCTTTCTTTTTTTGTCACGACTTTGCATGCACCTGCTGAAATAAATTATCCAATTATCATTCCAGTCACAGGAAAGGTCTTATATCTTGAACAAATAAAAATAATAATGACTAAACTTAAAAAAAAACAATTTTCACAATCTTTCTGAAGTTTGGTACGGAGCTCGGTAAAAAAGTGTCTGTTCAAGCAGCCATCTTGGCCAATTCGTGCTGATTGTTGTTTAACAAGCGAATGTTAGCAAACGTGACGTGTGTTATCTTAAATGTTTTTTTTAACCTAGCTTGGTTAATTGTTTACATAGCTAGCTAGCTATATGTCTTAAACTAAAGTGTACTGTTAGCTAGCTAGCTAAAGTTACCTGGCTGGCTCCCTAGCTGACGCTATTTGATATTCCAGAGCCGTTTGCTTTTCTAGTTCGAGCCTTATGTTAGCTAGTTAACATTGAACCTGGATGGTTAGCTTCCAGCACTGTAGCATTGTTCATTGTTGTTTAACTAGCTAACGTTAGCTGGCTTGCTCGTTAGCTTACGTGACGTGTGTACAACACCCGTTGAATATGGCCGGTGTCAGTAAACCTATGCAAAAAAAGCGTAATGAAATTGTTGCTAGTAGAGCTGGTTAGGCTGTTTTCATGTTTTCCAGCGGTAAAAAAATCACCGGCTTGAGCACTCAAGTGTGCGCTCCGAGAGTGAAACGTGATGAGTAGGGCTAAAGCTTAAGAGGGTGTGAGCAATGCTGAATGGGTGTACACAAAAAAGCTCTTAATACATTTTTATGCAAGTACTCTAATTTGAAAATGTGATGCAGTATTGCTTACTATTATCTTCCTATTGTTTCCCCTATAATTGGTTATGGAAGGAAAGAACTGGGCCAAAGTCAAGCTGTCCCATAAAATAAGCTCCACAAATGTAATGTGTCAGCTTACAACCTGTTTGTGAGGGACCACCTTAAAGCAAAAGGTTCGTGCAGGTTTGGCATTAATGACCTGTTTGCAATTACAAGAGCAAGGCGGGGATTATTGTGGACTGTAAGCATTTTTCAATCGGTGTTTCTTTGAAATTATTATTTATAGATTAATTATCAGAGCGGTTTCTCTTCAGAACTTTATGGGTCTAACAACAAATTCTGAAGTTTACTGACTCCATCTGATAATATTTATACTTTGTTTCAACAAATAAATGTTTTGTTGTTTTAATACCTTGATAGACTAGATTGTTTTATCAATGTCACTGACATTGTCATGTTTTCTGTCAGGAGATATGGCAGGTACACAGGGTAAATGGCAGGTTTTCCCACCACCCTCAAAAGCCCAGTTGAAGGGGAACCTGAAGGCATTAAAAGTCAAAGATTATTTAAGATTAAATCAATGGTGGCAATATATAGGGTCACAAAAGTAAGTCATGACATTTTTTTTTACTTTTACTTTAAAAAAAGTTATGGATTTGGATTTGTGAGTTACAGGCATTTTTCTTATGGAAGGATTTCAGTCTTTTCGCTAACTCTTTCCATATAAGCATTTTAACTTTCTTCAGTCTATACTTCAGTCAAAGCATCCTTCACTCATTTTTATTTATATTTATTTATTTCACCTTTATTTAACCAGGTAGGCTAGTTAAGAACAAGTTCTCATTTGCAACTGCGTTCCCATAGCAACGATAAAAACAACGATAAAAACATTCCCTAACCAGAAACCGTGGATTGATGGCAGCATTCGCGTGAAACTGAAAGCGCGAACCACTGCTTTTAATCAGGGCAAGGTGTCTGGCAACATGACTGAATACAAACAGTGCAGCTATTCCCTCCGTAAGGCTATCAAACAAGCTAAGCGTCAGTACAGAGACAAAGTGGAATCTCAATTCAATGGCTCAGACACAAGAGGCATGTGGCAGGGTCTACAGTCAATCACGGACTACAAGATGAAATCCAGCCCAGTCACGGACCAGGATGTCTTGCTCCCAGGCAGACTAAATAACTTTTTGCCCGCTTTGATACAGTGCCACTGACACGGCCTGCAACGGAAACATGCAGTCTCTCCTTCACTGCAGCCGAGGTGAGTAAGACATTTAAACGTGTTAACCCTCGCAAGGCTGCAGGCCCAGACAGCATCCCCAGCCGCGCCTCCGAGCATGCGCAAGCTGGCATGTGTTTACGGACATATTCAATCAATCCCTATACCAGTCTGCTGTTCCACATGCTTCAAGAGGGCCACCATTGTTCCTGTTCCCAAGAAAGCTAAGGTAACTGAGCTAAACGACTACCGCCCCGTAGCACTCACTTCCGTCATCATGAAGTGCTTTGAGAGACTAGTCAAGGACCATATCACCTCCACCCTACCTGACACCCTAGACCCACTCCAATTTGCTTACCGCCCAAATAGGTCCACAGACGATGCAATCTCAACCACACTGCACACTGCCCTAACCCACCTGGACAAGAGGAATACCTATGTGAGAATGCTGTTCATCGACTACAGCTCGGCATTCAACACCATAGTACCCTCCAAGCTCGTCAAAGCTTGGGTCTCGACAACTGGGTACTGGACTTCCTGACGGGCCGCCCCCAGGTGGTGAGGGTAGGCAACAACATCTCCTCCCCGCTGATCCTCAACACGGGGCCCCATAAGGGTTTCTGAGCCCTCTCCTGTACTCCCTGTTCACCCACGACTGCGTGGCCACGCACGCCTCCAACTCAATCATCAAGTTTGCGGACGACACAACAGTGGTAGGCTTGATTACCAACAACGAAGAGACGGCCTACAGGGAGGAGGTGAGGGCCCTTGGAGTGTGGTGTCAGGAAAATAACCTCACACTCAACGTCAACAAAACTAAGGAGATGATTGTGGACTTCAGGAAACAGCAGAGGGAACACCCCCTATCCACATCGATGGAACAGTAGTGGAGAGGGTAGCTAGTTTTAAGTTCCTCGGCATACACATCACAGACAAACTGAATTGGTCCACTCACACTGACAGCGTCGTGAAGAAGGCGCAGCAGCGCCTATTCAACCTCAGGAGGCTGAAAAATTCGGCTTGTCACCAAAAGCACTCACAAACTTCTACAGATGCACAATCGAGAGCATCCTGGCGGGCTGTATCACCGCCTGGTACGGCAACTGCTCTGCCCTCAACCGTAAGGCTCTCCAGAGGGTAGTGAGGACTGCACAACGCATCACCGGGGGCAAACTACCTGCCCTCCAGGACACCTACACCACCCGTTGTTACAGGAAGGCCATAAAGATCATCAAGGACATCAACCACCCGAACCACTGCCTGTTCACCCCGCTATCATCCAGAAGGCGAGGTCAGTACAGGTGCATCAAAGCTGGGACCGAGAGACTGAAAAACAGCTTCTATCTCAAGGCCATCAGACTGTTAAATAGCCACCACTAACATTGAGTGGCTGCTGCCAACACACTGTCATTGACACTGACCCAACTCCAGCCATTTTAATAATGGGAATTGATGGAAATGATGTAAATATATATATATATATATATCACTAGCCACTTTAAACAATGCTACCTTATATAATGTTACTTACCCTACATTATTCATCTCATATGGACTGCATCCTTATGTAACACATGTATCACTAGCCACTTTAACTATGCCACTTTGTTTACTTTGTCTACACACTCATCTCATATGTATATACTGTACTGACCATCACTCATTCATATATCCTTATGTACATGTTCCTTATCCCCTTACACTGTGTAAATGCATAGTTTTTTTGGAATTGTTAGTTAGATTACTTGTTGGTTATCACTGCATTGTCCTAGAAGCACAAGCATTTCGCTACACTCGCATTAACATCTGCTAACCATGTGTATGTGACAAATAAAATTTGATTTGATTTGATTTGATTTGACCTGGCCAAGATAAAGCATAGCAGTGCGAACAGACAACAACATGGAGTAAACAATAATCAAGTCAATAACATAGTAAAAAAATAATCCATATACATTGTGTGCAAAAGGTGTGAGGACGTAGGCAATATATAGGCCATAGGAGTGAATAATTACAATTTAGCAGATTAACACGGGAGTCATAAATTATCAGATGAACATGTGCAGGTAGAGATTCTGGTGTGCAAAAGAGCGGAAAAGTAAATCAAATAAAAACAGTATGGGGATGAGGTAGGTAAATTGGGTGGGCTATATACCGATGGACTATGTACAGCTGCAGCGACCGGTTAGCTGCTCAGATAGCAGATGTTTAAAGTTGGTGAGGGAGATAAAACGTCTCCAACTTCAGAGATTTTTGAAATTCGTTCCAGTCGCAGGCAGCAGAGAACTAGAAGGAAAGGCGGCCAAATGAGGTTTTGGCTTTAGGGATGATCAGTGAGATACACCTGCTGGAGTGCATGCAACGGGTGGTTGTTGCCATCGTGACCAGTGAACTGAGATAAGGCGGAGCTTTACCTTGCATAGACTTGTAGATGACCTGGAGCCAGTGGATCTGGCGGCGACCATGTAGTGAGGGCCAGTCGTCGCCAAACCCACTAGCTCCAGGTCATCTACAAGGCCCTGCTAGGTATAGTCCCCCCTTATCTCCGCTCGCTGGTCACCATAGCAGCAACCACCTGCAGCACGCGCTCCAGCAGGGATATCTCTGGTCACCCCCAAAACCAATTCTTCCTTTGGCCGCCTCTCCTTCCAGTTCTCTGCTGCCAATGAAACATAGAACATGGTGAAGCCCCAAAATTGCCCTCACGAGAAGACTGTGTTTCAGACCTAAGGAAGTTGATGGCTGCAAACTTTCTACTTTTAAACCCGGACAAAACAGATGCTTGTTCTAGGTCCCAAGAAACAGAGATATTCTGTTGAATCTGACAATTAATCTTGGTGGTTGTTCAGTCGTCTCAAATAAAACTGAAGGACCTCTGCGTTACTCTGGACCTTGATCTCTCTTTTGACGAACATATCAAGGCTGTTTCAAGGACAGCTTTTTTCCATCTACGTAACATTGCAAAAATCAGAAACTTTCTGTCCAAAAATGATGCAGAAAAATTAATCCATGCTTTTGTTACTTCTAGGTTCGACTACTGCTATGCTCTACTTTCCGGCTACCCGGATAAAGCACTAAATAAACTTCAGTTAGCACTAAATACGGCTGCTAGAATCCTGACTAGAACCAGAAAATGTGATCATATTACTCCAGTGCTAGCCTCCCTACACTGGCTTCCTTTTAAGGCAAGGGCTGATTTCAAGGTTTTACTGCTAACCTACAAAGCATTACATGGGCTTGCTCCTGCCTATCTGTCTGATTTTGTCCTGCCGTACATACCTACATGTACGCTATGGTCACAAGACGCAGGCCTCCTAATCATCCCTAGAATTTCTAAGCAAACAGCTGGAGGTAGGGCTTTCTCCTATAGAGCTCCAATTTTATGTAATGTTCTGCCTACCCATGTGAGAGACGCAGACTCGGTCTCAACCTTTAAGTCTTTACTGAAGACTCATCTCTTCAGTGGGTCATATGATTGAGTGTAGTCTGGCCCAGGAGTGTGAAGGTGAACGGAAAGACTCTGGAGCAACAAACCACCCTTGCTGTCTCTGCCTGGCCGGTTCCCCTCTCTCCACTGGGATTCTCTGCCTCTAACCCTATTACAGGGGCTGAGTCACTGGCTTACTGGTGCTCTTTCATGCCATCCCTAGGAGGGGTGTGTCACTTTGAGTGGGTTGAGTCACTGGCGTGATCTTCCTGTCTGGGTTGGCGCCCCCCCTTGGGTTGTGCCGTGGCAGAGACCTTTGTTGGCTATACTCGGCCTTGTCTCAGGATGGTAAGTTAATGGTTGAAGATATCCCTCTAGTAGTGTGGTGGCTGTGCTTTGGCAAAGTGGGTGGGGTTATATTCTTCCTGTTTGGCCCTGTCCGGGGGTATCTTCGGATGGGGCCACAGTGTCTCCTGACCCCTCCTGTCTCAGCCTCCAGTATTTATACTGCAGTAGATTATGTGTCGGGGGGCTTTGTTATATCTGGAGTACTTCTGTCTTACCTGGTGTCCTGTGTGAATTTAAATATGCTCTCTCTTTCTCTCTTTCCCTCAGAGGACCTGAGCTCTAGGACCATGCCTCAGGACTACCTGGCATGATGACTCCTTGCTGTCCCCAGTCCACCTGGGCGTGCTGCTCCTCCAGTTTCAACTGTTCTGCCTGCGGCTATGGATTCCTGACCGGACGTGCTACCTGTCCCAGACCTGCTGTTTTCAACTCTCTAGAGACAGCAGGAGTGGTAGAGATACTCTTAATGATCGGCTATGAAAAGCCAACTGACATTTACTCCTGAGGTGCCGACTTGCTGCACCCTCAACAACTACTGTGATTATTATTATTTGACCATGCTGGTCATTTATGAACATTTGAACATCTTGGCCATGTTCTGTTATAATCTCCACCCGGCACAGCCAGAAGAGGATTGGCCACCCCTCATAGCCTGGTTCCTCTCTAGGTTTCTTCCTAGGTATTGGCCTTTCTAGGGACTTTTTCCTAGCCACCGTGCATCTACACCTGCATTGCTTGCTGTTTGGGATTTTAGGCTGGGTTTCTGTACAGCACTTTGAGATATCAGCTGATGTTCGAAGGGCTATATAAATACATTTGATTTTGATTTGAACGAACTACAAAAATCTCTGAAACTGGAAACACTTATCTCCCACACTGGCTTTAAGCACCAGCTGTCAGATTACTGCACCTGTACACAGCCCATCTATAATTTAGCCCAAACAACTACCTCTTCCCCTACTGTATTTATTTATTTTGCTCCTTTGCACCCCAATTATTTATATTTCTATTTTTTTGTACATTCTTCCACTGCAAATCTACCATTCCAGTGTTTTACTTGCTATATTGTATTTACTTCGCCACCATGGCCTTTCTTATCTCACCTCATTTGCTCACATTGTCTATAGACTTATTTTGCTATTGTCTTATTGACTGTATGTTTGTTTTACTCCATGTGTAACTCTGTTGTTGTATGTGTCGAACTGCTTTGCTTTATTTTGGCCAGGTCGCAATTGTAAATGAGACCTTGTTCTCAACTTGCCTACCTGGTTAAATAAAGGTGAAAAAAATATATATATATAGTTAAAGGAAAAAATGGCAGAAATTTCTTCTCAGGAAGGTTTTGTGAGTCTTGCCCCTGCTCTTTCCATGACATAGACTGACCAGGTGAATCCAGGTGAAAGCTAGGATCCTTCATTGATATCACTTGTTAAATCCACTTCAATTAGTGTAGATGAAGGGGAGGAGACTGGTTAAAGAAGGATTTCTAAGCCTTGAGACAATTGAGCCACGGATTGTGTATGTATGCCATTCAGAGAGTGAATGGGCAAGATAAAAGATGTGAGTGCCTTGGAACGACAGTTGTCAAGAACTTCAACGCTGCTAGGTTTTTCACACTCAAAAGTTTGCTGTGTGGGTAGCATTGGAGTCAATATGGACTAGCATCCCTGTGGAAGGCTTTTGGCACCTTGTCGAGTCCATGCCCTGATGAATTGAGGCTGTTCGGAGGGGAAGAGGGGGGGGGGGGGGGGGTGGGCAGCTCAATATTAGGAAGGTTTTCTTAATGTTGTGTAAAACCAATGCCTTTGTATGTTATGTAGCTACAGTATATGTTTTGTATGTTATGAGAATGATGCATGGCTTAGTTCAATTCTAGAACTAAGCCATGAACTAAGCCAGAACTAAGCCAAACAGTGCACTGCATCTGACTTTGCACAGCAAATGTGTATTTCACGATAACAGTAAAAGATAAGTGTGGTAGTCAATGACCAGAATCTTTGCTGGCATGGAAAGAGTCGGTTCAATTAGAAATTGGGTAAATGTGAGTTAACTCTTACCACACTACCTAATGGATGAGGTGTTTCAGTGCAGACACTATATTAAAAACACCTGTTTGATGTCATTTTTCCTAAGTGTACTGTGAATCTAGCCAATAAGTCAACCTGTATTTTGACTATGAAGAACATTACTTTATTACCTTACAATTTATCACAGTTTTTTTTCTTCCAGTCATACACAGACATCCTTGCAGTTGCAATGAACTCAGTTATTACTTAGCCTCAATTAATTGTTTTTGAATAAAAAATGCTATTCAACATTGTGTTGGGTGTAATTACATTGATAGATCTAGTGAACATTGGATAAGCAACCCTGAACTACACTGGTTGGGCGTGACGGATAGAAGTAGACACTACAAGCCTTACATCAAAGTTGCCTGAAGTTTAATGGAAAGTGCTATGCCCTGACCAGTTATTCAGAAGAAAGTCTTCTGTGACTGTCTAATTTAAATAACCAACCTTAAAAGCGTGGACTGAAAGCAAACACATTCTACACATTTATAATTGTACTGCAACCATGGTGTTATTTTTTTACTGAAGCGTATACAGTATATCAAATAACGTGACAATGATCCACATATGGGTCAGATGGTACTATGCTACTTTGCCCAACATGTTATACCCAAGAGGTTGTAAATAAAACCATTAAAGGTTGGTATGACTTGTATTATAGAGTACTAAAAGCTATTAGCTGAATGGCTTGAAACGGAGCAAGCCATTCGGCTATATGGAGAAATTATGTGGCACATTGGAACGAGTCACAATTGAAAGTTATGGTGTAGTTTCAATGCACTGCTGGAATGGGTTAAGTGTATATTCGATTCATTAAATCATTTTCATCGATACACTGGGTCACATTTATTTGGATAGATTCTCTACAGATGGTCATACTATTAAACTATGTGTTAATAAGCAACTGCTCGCTACGGTTCGAGTTAGGTTTATATGCTGAATCCTTTCAGCAAGTTAATAAAGCAATATTGTCTGTCTGTCATGCCCTGCTCTGTTTCACCTGTCTTTGTGATTGTCTACACCCACCTCCAGGTGTCACCTGTTTTCCACATTAGTCCCTGGGTAAGTAGTCCTGTGTTCTCTGTTTGTCTGTTGCCAGTTCGTCTTGTTTGTCAAGTCAACCAGTGTGTTTTCCCATGCCCCCCCCCTCTACTCTGAACCTGCCACCCTGACCATACTGCCTGCACTGACCTCGAGCCTGCGTGCCACACTGTATCTACTGGACTCTGCTCTTGTTATGATCTTTTGCCCGTCCGGGACCATACTCTTGCCTGCCCCTTGGATTATAATAAATATCAGACTCGAACTATCTGCCTCCCGTGTCTGCATCTGAGTCTCTCCCTGTTCCCTTATACTCTCCTTTTCCTGAACAAGCAAGAGAGACTGAATCCAGTTGTACAGCATCCATTTGTGAATACAGAACAAGACCTGACAAGACAAACTGGCAACAGAATAGCAGAGAACAAAGGTATAAATACACTGGGGATAATGGGGAAGCTGGGCGACACCTGGAGGGGGGTGGAGATGAGCACAAAGACAGGTGAAACAGATCAGGGTGTGACAAAACCATTGATATTGTAGAAGCATTGGAATTGTAAATCTGTATATTCTCTTTGTTTTGTTGAATATCGGCGACAGTCAAAGCATAATCTGCAACTGCATATTATACTTTTTATGTAATTGTATTATTGGAAACGTGAGAACTTGTCTGTGAATGTTTTATGTTTCTGTGTCTTTGGGTTGGGGGTGTATGGGTGGGATTTTTTTGTTTCTGTAATTGTTGATTGTTCTATTTGAAACAAATAGATGTGTTAAACATTTTTAATAAAAATATGTATGTATTGTTGTGAAATTATAGAAACAAGCATTTTGCTACACCCGCAATAATATCTGCTAAACATGTGTATGTGACTAACAACATTTGATTTGATTTGAATGGTTAATATAAATAGTGAAAAGAACTGGACCAATAATCAAACCCTGTGAGACACCTATTGTTATGTCTAGAAATCCTGATTTAACTCCATCAAGAAGTACACACTATGTTCTGTCTTATAAATAATTCTCAGACCATCTACAAGCAGCCTGATCTGAGCCAATTGTAGAGAGTTTCTGAATTACTAAGGTGTGATCCACAGTGTCGAATGCCATGGACATGTCAATGAAGAGGGCAGCACAGTGTTTCTTCATATCTAAACAATTCATGACATAATTTAAAACCATAGAAGTCTTAGAGATGGTATTATGATGTGGTCTGAACCCTGACTGTTTTACATTCAGAAAATATATAGCAGTTAAAAGGGATAAAGCTGAGTATTAATCGATGATTCCAGGATTTTTGCCAGGGAAGAGAGTTTGGAAAAAGGACAATAATTATTTAGATCACTCGGGTCGCCACCTATGTATATGTAGAGGAAGCACCTGGGACGCCTTCCAAACTCTAGGGATAGTACTTAATATAATTGTCAAGTTAAAAATACAGTGGGGCAAAAAAGTATTTAGTCAGCCACCAATTGTGCATGTTCTCCCACTTAAAAAGATGAGGCCTGTAATTTATCATAGGTACACTTCAACTACGACAGACAAAATGAGATTTTTTTTCTCCAGAAAATCACATTGTAGGAGTTTAAAAAAATGTATTTGCAAATTATGGTGGAAAATAAGTATTTAGCGCCTTAACTGTTTTCCAAAATTTAGATGGATCACCAGCAGAGTCAGCGATAGAACGTAGGAAGTAGCTTGATTTAGATTTCTTTTTTGCTAAGGACGTGCATGTATTTCTCAGTTGCCTGAAAAGCTGCCAGTTCATAACAGCATCAGTTAGTCTAGCCTTGGCCAAGGCATGCTTTTCTTGTTCTAAAGCTATCTGAAGAAAACCAGGGATTTGATCTATTTTATTAGTCTATAGCATTTAAAAGAACCATGTTTAACTACCATTGATTAAAAAAATAGATGAAAATGATAGGGGGCTAATTCAGGGCCAGGTATACACTTGGAGGAAGGTTCAGAAAAGTACAAGTCATGCATAAACACCTGGGGATAAACATTTTTAAAAATGTCCCTTCCTGATAATACAGGGATCAGAACTATGTTGTCTAGTATCTCTAATACAGGCCATAAGACAATGATCACTAAGGTCACTTGCAAACACACCAAAAGATATAGACATGTACAGTGGCTTGTGAAAGTATTCACCTCCTTGTAGAGCCACATTGTATGTCTCTATAAGCTTGGCACATCTAGCCACTGGGATTTTTGCTCATTCTTCAAGGTAAAACTGCTCCAGCTCCTTCAAGTTGGATGGGTTCTGCTGGTGTACAGCAATATTTAAGTCCTACCACAGATTCTCTTTTGGATTGAGGTGTGGGCTTTGACCAGGCCATTCCAAGACAGTTAAATGTTTCCCCTTAAACCACTTGAGTGTTGTTTAGCAGTATGTTTAGGGTCATTGTCCTGCTGGAAGGTGAACCTCCGTCCCAGTCTCAAATCTCTGGAAGACTGAGACAAGTTTCCCCCAAGAATTTCCCTGTATTTAACGCCATCCATCATTCCTTCAATTCTGACCAGTTTCCCAGTCCCTGCCGGTGAAAAACATCCCCACAGCATGATGCTGCCACCACCATGCTTCACTGTGGGGTGGTGTTCTCAGAGTGATGAGAGGTGTTGGGTTTGCACCAGACATAGCGTTTATCTTGATGGCCAAAAAGCTAAATTTTCGTCTCATCTGACCAGAGTACCTTCTTCCATATGTTTGGGGAGTCTCCCACATGCCCTTTGGCGAACACCAAACAAGTTTGCTTATTATTTCCTTTCAGCAATGGCTTTTTTTCTGGCCACTCTTCTGTAAAGCCCAGCTCTGTGGAGTGTGTCCTATGGACAGATACTCCAATCTCCGCTGAGGAGCTTTGCCGCTCCTTCAGGGTTATATTTGGTCTTTTTGTTGCCTCTCTGATTAATGTCCTCCTTGCCTGGTCTGTGAGTTTTGGTGGGTGGCCCTCTCTTGGCAGGTTTGTTGTGGTGACATATTCTTTCCAATTTTTTAATAATGGATTTAAATGGTGCTCTGTGGGATGTTCAAAGATTTTGATATTTTTTTATAACCCAACCCTGATCTGTACTTCTCTACAACTTTGTCCCTGATCTGTTTGGAGAGCTCATTGGTCTTCATGGTGCCCCTTGCTTAGTGGTGTTGCAGACTCTGGGGCCTTTCAGAACAGGTGTATATATACTGAGATCATGTGACAGATCATGTGACACTTAAATAAAGTCCACTTGTGTGCAATCTAACTAATATTGTGACTTCTGAAGGTAATTGGTTGCACCAGATATTAATTACGGATTTCATAGCAAAGGGGGTGAATACGTATGCAAGCTCTACTTTTCCATTTAATACATACGTTTTTTTTTTTTCACTTCACCAATTTGGACTATTTTGTGTATGTCCATTACATAAAATCCAAATAAATGTCAATTAAAATTACAGGTTGTAATGCAACAAAATAGAAAAAACACAGAGGGGATGAATAATTTTGCAAGGCACTGTACTTATTTTGGTTATTTGTGAGAATTAAATCTAATAAGGAGGATCTATCTAGATTTTTTCATATTTAACCGAGTGGATTTGGTAATTAGCCGGGTTAGGATCAAGACAAATGTTCTTAAAGTTATCTGAGATCGATGTCAGCCAGTCCAGGTTAAAGTCACCTAAGCCCAACAGTTCAGATAATAGAAAAGGTTTTAAATGTTACTAGTCACATCAACTAAAGCTTCAGGAGGCCTATACACTCCAGCAACAAACACATGCCTAAGTGTTATTGGAGAAAACAAATAAACAGTTAGGTAAGGGGTAGTAGGAAATAATAAAGTAAAATATATTTTAAAAAGATGTCTATATATATACACAAATAACTGTAATTAACATACCTTTGTACATCGTGCTATTCCGTACAATTTACCTTATTTTAACGCTCAAAGCGTAATACTAATTTGAATACCATTGTAAATATCACGGATCCCTCCGGAACTTTCATTATGCACACCTGTCCCCTATTCCCATGATTAGAACTTGTATAAGTGTGCCCTTTGGTTTCCATTGGGCTGTCCATTGTTGTTAATGTCCGTTGGTGCTGTGAGTTTTGGCTTTCATGTCTTTGTGGATTGAACAGATGATTACGGGTCTCGTCCCGTGTGTTAATCATTTTGCGCGTGTGTTATTTATTCGAGGTACTCCTCAATCTTTTGTTTTGGGTTTCTACCCTGTGCTTTGTTACGTGTTTGTTTGGTCTTCGTCCCTTTACACGGCACACTGTAATTTGGGCTTAATAAAAACCCATATTACGCATTCCTGCGCCTGTCTCCCGAATCATTCTTACCAACGTGACAGTAAAGCACAATTTCCCCCCTTTCCAGCAAAATCAATGACGAGACCTTCATGCTGCCGGTCTCTGCATGATTGAAGAAGGCAATCTTTAAAAAATGATGGGTGGGGAAGCGAAACCTACTACGTGATAGTGAAAGGGGAGATATGTTGTGCGGGGAAATAGCTTTTTTTTCACCTGATCTGTCCAACTTATTACCTCTAAAATGTAAAGAAAACACTATAAAGAGTTTATATAATGTGTCATTACATGCCTATTTAAAGGTTTGTGCCGAATCAGGTTTTTAGTGCGGCGCTAAAGTTATATTCAGAAATTAACAGCGGCTGTAGCGACTTTTGAGTGTCAAGATGGCTTGCAGTGGTGACACAAAAAATGAATGCATTCAGATGTAAAATTGACTAGGTGTCCCCCGTACCCTGTCCCTTACTTTTCTATAATCTGCGAGAGAAGTGCTACACCTGGTGGAAAGAGTCTGTATGACACAGAATGAGTAGCATAATGCGTACGTTACGTCATGACACATCACAATTTAACGTACTTCGTCAGAAGGATTAGAATTTTCAACTTTTCTCCAATAATATCGCACCATTACCATGTCAATCAACGATTGAATAGAAACGTAGTTCACACCCCAGATTTTGATGCCAACAGTCACTACAGTCCCATTTAGTTTTCATTGCTGCCTTGTTTGAATGACGCGGTTGCGCAAATTTGTACAGAATGGGGTTAGTCACCGTTGTATATACAGTTGAAGTCAGAAGTTTACATATACTTAGGTTCTAGTCATTAAAACTCATTTTCAACCACTCCACAAATTTAGTTAACAAACTATAGTTTTGGCAAGTTGGTTAGGACATCTACTTTGTGCATGACAAAAGTAAATTTTCCAACAATTGTTTACAGACAGATTATTTCACTTAATCACAATTCCAGTGGATCAGAAGTTTATATACACTAAGTTGACTGTGCCTTTAAACAGCTTGGAAAATTCCAGATAGTCATGTCATGGCTTTGGAAGCTTCTGATAGGCTAATTGACATCATTTGAGTCAATTGGAGGTGTACCTGTGGATGTATTTCAAGGCCTACCTTCAAACTCAGTGCCTCTGCTTGACATCATGGGAAAATCAAAAGAAATCAGTCAAGTCCTCAGAAAACAAATGTGTAGACCTCCACAAGTCTGGTTCATCCGAGTGGCGGGAGACCCGTGATCTTTACACCAGCAAAACAAAATAGTTTGCACTACACAACAAGGAAATTGTGGATTTACTCAACCATAAATTAATAGGTTATTAGTAGGTTAAAATATACTAGTCACAAACAAACGACTTGACATTTCAGCATCTGTGTACCCGGTGTCTGTACGCCCTGAGGAACATCGGGGACAAAATGATTTGAGAGTTTAATATCACAACACTACAAGAAAAATACGTAATTCTGGAGTGCGGGTCTCATCCTCCTCCTGGATCCAATCACACCTAATTCAGGCCCGCCAAGGATAGAGCTGATAGCATCCAGCTTTTGGCTAGGTTCAGAAGGCCATAAGGTGGGGAAATGCTCAAGATCCATAAAAGTTCCATTACAGTCATCTCTTTGAAAAGAAGCATCAACAAATTCCTTATTCAAAATTAAACCCTCATCCAGATGTTTAATTTCCTCAAGTAAAGTAATGATCATCTTCTTGGCAGAATTTAGTTATTTAGTTCGTGGCATTTGACACGGATTAAGTTTTCAGAAAAGACCTTCACTGGGATGACTGTGAACATGACCTTATGGTCGGTAATAGAAGCAGGAGAACACCCTTTACTCAATTCAGCCATTTTGCTTGCTAGCCAATAGGCTACTAAAAGGCTACTAAAGGGATCCAGGGACTAAATCTAGCGGTCCCACCACTGTGGCTAGCCACTTCACTGGGTCAAAAATAAATAAAACTGTATATAAAATACTAGATATAAAATACAGTTGAAGTCATAAGTTTACATACACCTTCACCAAGTCCATTTAAACTCAGTTTTTCACAATTCCTGACATTTAATTGGAGTAAGAATTCCCTGTTTTAGGTCAGTTAGGATCACCACTTTATTTTAAGAATGTGAAATGTCAGAATAAAATGAGAGAATGATTTATTTCAGCTTTTATTTCAATATTCCCACATATCCACAAGCTTTAACTTACCGACTGATGTCTTGAGATATTCTATTATTTTGTGAAGTGCACCAGTCCCTCCTGCAGCAAAGCACCCCCACAACATGATGCTGCCATCCCCGTGCTTCACGGTTGGGATGGTGTTCTTCGGCTTGAAAGCCTCCCCTTTTTCTTCCAAACATAAAGATGGTAATTATGGCCAAACATTTCTATTTTTGTTTCATCAGATCAGAGGAAATTTCTCCAAAAAGTATGATCTTTGTCCCCATTGTAGTCTGGCTTTTTTATGGCGGTTTTGGAGCAGTGGCTTCTTCCTTGCCGAGTGGCCTTTCAGGTTATGTCGATATAGGACTCTTCACAAGGTCCTTTGCCGTTGTTCTGGGATTGATTTGCACTTTTCGAACCAAATATGTTCCTCTCCTTCCTGACTGGTATGCCGGCTGCGTGGTCCCATGGTGTTTATACTTGCATACTATTGTTTGTACAGATGAACGTGGAAGGTAGGGTTTGGGTTAGGTAGGCCTTGAAATACACCCACAGGTCTCTAATGATGTCAATTAGCCTATCAGAAGCTTCTAAAGCCATTACACAATTTTCTGGAATTTTCCAAGCTGTTTGAAGGCACAGTCAATTTAGTGTATGTAAACCTCTGACCCACTGGAATTGTGATTAAGTGAAATAATCTGTTTGTGAACAATTGTTGGAAAAATTACTTGTGTCATGCACAAAGTAGATGTTCAAACCGACTTGCTAGTTTGTTAACAAGAAATCTGTGGTTGAATGAGTTAATGACTCAAACCTAAGTGTGTGTAAACTTCCGAATTCAACTGTATATAATTATCAGATAATTAAAATGATTCACTAAAACCGTTTGTCAGAGAACCACCATGGCAGCATTTATCAGCTGTTTGAATATGTTCTGCATTTTATTTCGGAGCAGCACAGACGCACCCAGGGGAAAGCATGTTGGCTCAGCCTCACACTGCCCAAGAGAAGCATGGCCACTTCAAAAAGCCCCAGCTCTCGCTGGCAATACAAAAGGCCATTTTGTAGGTCTGCCTGTACAAGGTGCTTCTCCTCCACTGCCCTAATGCACATGTGATGCAGCATCATTGCACACTGCCTTGCCCAGACCAGACTGTCCCCCAATATGTTGGACACCTGGCATCAGACTGGATGGTTTTGCAGGAGAACGATTTGTTCCTTCCATAGTAGGTGTTGATCTGCTGTTTTATTCTCTCCGACGTCTGCTTGATTTTACTGAAAAATAATTTTACGAAATGGTAATGAAAATCTTGAAGTTTGATAGAAATCTTTCATATAGTTCAAAACACCTGGGTAAGTAAGACTTAGATAACAACAGCAGTGTGATGCCAGGGTGTGATGCAGTGTTCAACAACACTGAATTGGCTGCAGTACCTGCATACTTTCTGCCAAAATAGAAATAGCACTCCAGGACCGGCCTATGGGTTGTAGCTAGCAGACAGAGAGTCATCGTAGTCTGCAGACCTTCCAAAATTGCTGCACAATGTTGAAGAAACCAGCATACAATCCAGTTTCTCTTCTCCATGGCCTTCAACCTTTCCTCCAGGCTGAAACAGATTTGGCAAATCTGACCATAATTCTATCCTCCCGATTCCTGCTTACAAGTAAAACATTGAAGCAGGAAGCACCAGTGTCTGGATCAATAAAAAAGTTGTCATACCAGGCAGTGATACAATCCGTCAGGATGCTCTCGATGGTGCAGCTGTAAAACCTTTTAAGGAGCTGAGGACCCATGCCAAATATTTTCAGTCTCCTGAGGGGGAACAGGTTCTCATGCCTTCTTCATGACTGTCTTGATGTGCTTGGATGTTATGTTGGATGTTGGTAATGTGGACTCCAAGGAACTTGAATCTCAACATGCTCCACTACAGCCCCGTCGATAAGAATGGGGGCATGCCCCGTCCTCATGTTCCGGTAGTCCACAATCATCTCCTTAGTCTTCAACATATTGAGGAAGAGGTTGTTGTCCTGGCACCACACGGTCAGTTCTCTGACCTCCTCCCTATAGGCTGTCTCATCGTTGTTGGTGATCAGGTCTACCACTGTTGTGTCGTCAGCAAACTTAATGATGGTGTTGGAGTTGGGAGTCCAGGAGGGGACTGAGCACGCACCTCTGAGAGGGCCCCGTGTTGAGGATCAGCGTGGCGGATGTGTTGTAACCTAACCTTACAATCTGGGGGTAAACCATCTGGCAGTCCAGGATTCAGTTGCAGAGGGAGGTGTTTAGTCACAGGCTCCTTTGCTTAGTGATAAGCTTTGAGGGCACTATGCTGTTGAACACTGAGCTGTGGTCAATGAATAGCATTCACATAGGTGTTACTTTTGTCCAGGTGGGAAAGGGCAGTGTGGAGTGCAATAAAGATTGGATAATCTGTGGATCTGTTGGTGTGGTATGCAAATTGGAGTGGGTCTAGGGTTTCTGGTATAATGGTGTTGATGTGAGCCATGACCAGCCTTTCCCATGCATTTCATGGCTACAGACGTGAGTGCTACGGGTCGGTAGTCATTTAGGCAGGTTACCTTAATGTTCTTGGGCACAGGGACGATGGCAGTTTGCTTGAAACATATTGGTATTACAGACTCAGACAGGGAGAGGTTGAAAATGTCAGTGAAAACACTTGCCAGTTTGTCAGCGCATGCTTGTTGTTGACCTATTTAAAAGGTCTTACTCACAGCGGCTGCGGAGAGCTTGATCCCACAGTCGCCCGGAACAGCTGATACTCTCATGCATGTTTTAGTGTGACTTGACTCGAGGCGAGCATAGAAGTAGTTTAGCTCTTCTGGTAGGCTTGTGTCACTGGGCAGCTCTCGACTGTGCTTCCCTTTGTAGTCTGTAATAGTCTGGTGTTTCCTGCTTAAATTTTAGCTTGTAAGGCAGGAATCAGGAGTACAGAGTTATGGTCAGATTTACCAAATGGAGGGTGAGGGAGAGCTTTGTACACATCTCCGTGTGTAGAGTAAAGGTGGTCTACATTTTTTTCTCTCCATCTGGTGGCATATTTAACATGCTGATAGAATTTAGGTAAAACTTATTTAAGTTTCCCTGTATTAAAGTCCCTGGCCACTAGGAGCGCCGCCTCTGGATGAGTGTGTTCCCATGTGCTTATGGCGGAGTGTTTTAGTTGCCAAACAAAATGTCTTTAGTCTCTAGGTTGAGGAGGCACTGTTGCCCCTTCTTCACCACACCGATTGTGTGGGTGGACCATTTCAGTTTGTCAGTGATGTGTATGCAGAGAACTTGAAGCTTTCCACCTTCACTGCGGTCCCGTCGATGTAGATAAGGGCGTGTTCCCTCTGAGTTCCTGAAGTTCACGATCATCTCCTTTGTTTTGTTGATGTTGAGTGAGAGGTTATTTTCCTGCACCACACTCTCAAAGCCCTCTCCTCCTCCCTGTAGGCTTTCTCATCATTGTTGGTAATCAGGCCTACAACTGTTGTGTTGTCTGAAAACTTGATGATTGAGTTGGAGGCGTGTGTAGCCACACAGTCATGGGTGAACAGGAGGGGCTAAGTACACACAATTGTGGGGCCTCAGTGTTGAGGATCAGTGAAGTGGAGGTCTTGTTTCCTACCTTCTCTATCTGGGGGCAGCCCGTCAGGAAGACCAGGACCCAGTTGCACAGTGTGGGGTTCAGACTCAGGGCCTCAACCTTAATGATGAGCTTGGAGGGTACTATGGTGAGGAATGCTGAGCTATCATCAATGAACAGCATTCTTACATAGGTATTCCTCTTGTCCAGATGGGATAGGACAGTGTGCAGTGCAATTGCGATTGCATCATCTGTGGATCTATTGGGGCCGTAAGCAAATTGAAGGGCGTCTAGCCTCTTATGGACCCCTTAAGCGCGAATCCCGCTCGAATCCCTTTAGCGAGATTGATTTGACAACATCCAGTGAAATTGTAGCACGCCAAATTCAAACCACAGAAATATCAATATTCAAACTTCACGAAAATATAAGTGTAATACATCAAAATTAAGCTTAACTTCTTGTTAATCCAGCTGCTGTGTCAGATTTCAAAAAGGCTTTATGGCGAAAGCAAACCTTGTGATTATCTGAGGACATAACCCCACATAAACACATGAAAATAATTTTTCAACCAGGCAGGTGCGACACAAAAGTAAGATATAGCCATATAATAAATGCCTTAACTTTTGAAGATCTTTTTGCAATTTCAAATGTCTCAGTGACACAATGAATGGTCATTTAGATAAATCTCTACTTTTATCGCCAAAATGTCCATTTATTTGGCCCGTTTGATTCAGAAATACACCGGTTCCAGCATGACTACAAAGTATCTAATAAGTTACCTGTAAACTTGGTCCAAAAATTTCAAACAACGTTCATAATCCAACCTCAGGTATCCTAAAATGTAAATAAACGCTAAAATTTAAGACTGAATAACTGCTTCTAATAACAGATAAAAACAACGTGAAGCGCACTCCGGTTCATGCGCAACAAAAGACTAAAGCCCTTCAGAGTGACACCTACAAAGAACAGCCCTACTTCAAACAATTTCTAAAGTCTGTTGACATCTAGTGGAAGCCATAGGAAATGCAATCTGGGCCGTAATAAATCAGGTCTCCCATAGAAATCCATTGGAAAACAGTGACCCCCAAAAAGTAATTCCCTGGATGGATTGTGCTCAGGGTTTCTCCTGCCAAATCAGTATCTGTTATACTCAGACATTATTCTAACAGTTTTAGAAACTTCAGAGTGTTTTCTATCCAAATATACTAATTATATGCATATCTTAGCTTCTGGGCCTGAGTAGCAGGCAGGTTACTTTGGGCACGCTTTTCATCCGGACTTGAAAATACTGCCCCTTATCCCAGAGAGGCTAGAGTGACAGTTAAAAAGGTAGAAGTGATATGATCCTTGACTAGTCTCTCTAAGCACTTCATGATGACAGAAGTGAGTGTTACGGGCGATAGTCATTTAGTTCAGTTAACTTTGCTTTCTTGGGTATAGGACCAATGGCGGCCATCTTGAAACATGTGGGGACAGCAGACTGTGATAGAGATTGAATATGTACATAAACACACCAACCAGCTTGTCTCCGTATGCTCTGAGGTTTGCGGCTAAGAATGCCGCCTGCGAGGGTTAACAAGATTTAATGTCTTACTCACTTTGGACAACGGAGAAGGAGAGCCCACAGTCGTTGGTAGCGGGCCGCATCGTTGGCACTGTGTTATCCTCAAAGTGGGCGAAGAAGGTGTTATTTTGTCCGGAAGCAAGACGGTGTCTGGTTTTCATTTTGTAATCAGTGATTGTAGACTGTGCCACATACAGTCTGAGCCGTTGAATTGCTCCACTTTGTCTCTATACTCACATTTTGCCTGATTGATTGCCTTGCAGAGGGAATAACTACTATGTTTGTGTTCTACCATATTCCCAGTCACTTTGCCATGGATAAATGTGATGGTTCGCACTTTCAGTTTTGCTGGAATGCTGCCATCTATCCACGGTTTCTGGTTTTAACAGTGGGTACAACATCTCCTATACGCTTCCTGATAAATTTATTATTGGAGGCTACCCGGAGCATGTCCCAGTCTGCTTTTATCAAAACAATCTTGAAGTGTGGATTCCGATTGGTCAGACCAGCATTGAATGGTTCTTAGCACGGGTACTTCCTGTTTGAGTTTCTGCCTATAGAAATGGAGGAGCAAAAGGGAGTCGTGGTCAGATTTGCCAGGAGGAGGGAGGGGGAGGGCCTTGTATGCATCCCGTAAATTGGAGTAGCAGTTGTCGAGTGTTTTAGTATTACAGTCAATGTGTTGATAGAACTTTGGCAGCCTATAGAGGCCATTCAAAATAATTCACATTAACAAAGTAAATAGAGGGACTAACAGTACAGATAGACAGCAATAAAATATGTACCATAGAGCCAAATAATACAGGGGAAAAAAGATTAAGTGTAATATATTATAAAAAATAAAGTGAACTGGATGGAATATGGGGAAAAAGGCACCAAATAACCCTCTGGATTACAGTCAAATTATGATAAATGTGCTATATTACATATTAGATCACAAAAAAATACAACTTTTCCATTGTCGTTTACCAAAACAATTCTCACGGTAAAGTGGACATACTTGGAATTCATATTCCCAAAGAAAGAAAATGATCTCACTGCAATACATTTTAATATAAAGTTATCAAAAATAGATAACACCTTGCTACCGTGGAAAGGAAAATACCTGTCTATTTGTGGAAAAATCACCCTGATTAGTCATATCCCAGTTGACCTATTTGAGCAAAATATATTCAGTTTTATTTGGAACTGCAAACCAGACCTATTGATATAATGAATATGAATGCAGAGGGCAGAAATGATTCAATATTAAAGCATTAGACCTCTCACAAAAGGCATCAGTCATACAAAAGTTTACTGAAATCAGAACTGGTATTCTAGCAGATTAGTAAGAATGTCTCAAACCATGTTCAAGAATGGCCTTTTTCCATTTATTCAGATTACATCCTCTCAATTTCTGTTGTTTGAACATGAAATAATCTCCAAAATATCGCTATTATTAAACAAGCCATAGAAAGTTGGTTGCAATTTCAGTTGAATCCACTAGAAAAGACAGGACAAATATATCAAATACTATGGTTGAACTCAAATATACTAATTGATTTAAAAAAAATCTATATAAAATACATTTTAAAATGATAGTTTTTTAAAATGATATCATAAATAGGACTGGTGGAGTTGTCAAACATGCAGCTAACAAAAATATATGGAAATGTTTGCTCTACATTTACATGCGCACACACACAGGTTGGAGAGGCCACCTGTTACCCAGACTGATACGAGACATCAGCATCCCAATGGCATCCTAGTCCCTACATAGTGCACTACCTTTGACCAGGGCCCATACATTCTTAGAATTAGTGGCGACTAGAGGAACCCTGGAGATCCTCAAGGAAACATTGCTAGTCAATGGTTCATATCTTCACTTTTGGTTAGTTGAGGGGTTCTTGGAGGAACCTTTAATGGATTTATGTAGCAATGCGTTCCTGGAGGAGTCTTTATGATAAATATTTTTTTGGCCACCTGTTAACAGATGAACAGTAATGACATTTACTTTATGTTGCATTGTTATCACATGTCAAGGTTGGACACTGACAGTTTTGTAGAGTTCTCTAAGGGAAGCCATGGCGAGTCTCTGCGTTGCTTTACTCAGATTGATTTGCTCTTATTTGTAACTGACTGTTACGTTCCCCATTGATGGCTGAGGCATGATGTTACACACACCTCTGTGAAGAGGGAACGTAACACCCTGCTACAACTCAACTCTCCGTGAAGCGAAAGAGTTATGGACTGTAGGTGTGAGTAAGGATGACAAAAGGCAGAGAATTTACCGTTTACTAGGAATTTATTCCGTCACACGGCAATATGGGGAAAAGGGGCTGGACGGAACCAAAGCAAAGAAAGTAAATCTCAAAGCCCCCTCTCCTACCTTACTACCCACTACTTACATAATTTAGCACCGCCTGGTGCACTAACCAAAATACAGGGGGTGGTCCGCCCAGGTCTTACCTAGTGTGCCTAGACAGTGAATATACTACGGGTAAATGTATGCCCGCTGGCCTCTTGCCTAAGCACTCCCTAAGTGCCTTCCCCTTCCCCCCTGGGAACAAATGAAACAGAATATTAAACAATCCACTTCACAACAAAACTGAGAAAAAAATAAATCAGGCCATTAAAGAAACTCTGACAAAGCAACAAACACAGAACATAGCAAAGCTGCTACCAACAACAACTAACATAGTACATACCAACGACCAACACGCTATACCCCTCAGCCATCAACCTCCTCTTTCAGCAATGATCTATATCACAATCAATCTCTCTCCCCTGAGCAACAGAACACCGGCTTTTATAGCTTCAGAAGGCATTGGAAATTGGAGACAGCTGCGTCCTGACGAGGGGGAGGGGTCAGCTCTCCAATTCATCTTGGAGTCGACCAATCAGGTGCTGGGGTATTTCAGGAAACCATCTCCTGAAACACTCAAATACACAAACTTCAACACAGAAACTGGGGAACGTAATACTGACTGTTCACAATTTCCTGGTCTCTTGGGGATATATTGATCTATCGATTTTAAAGGCTCAATTTAAACTACAGTGCCTTGCGAAAGTATTCGGCCCCCTTGAACTTTGCGACCTTTTGCCACATTTCAGGCTTCAAACATAAAGATATTGTGACAATACAGAGGCGGATGCAAGATGCAAGCAACGATGGTTTAATGAATACAATTTATAGCAGCAACAGGACAGACAGACTGTACTCAGACGGAATCCGACCCAGGGACTAGAGCGCATCTTCCGGTGATAGCGTGCTGAGAAATCCAGGGGAGTGTGTCCGGATGGGAAGGAAGGAGCACAGCAGATAATCCACACAAGGGCGGCGAGAGATGAGCACTGACACACGACACAACCTCAGGGAAGTAACGACACAACCTCAGGGAAGTAAAACACAACCTCAGGGAAGTAACAACACAACCTCAGGGAAGTAACAACACAACCTCAGGGAAGTAACAACACAACCTCAGGGAAGTAACAACACAACCTCAGGGAAGTAACAACGATCTGACAACAAGAAACACTGGTTACAGAACATATAAAGGGAAGATAAGTGGTTCCAGCTGGCGCAGACAATCAGGCCGAGATTGGGAACCACGCCCACACAAACACGGGAGAGAGAGAGAGAGAGAGAGAGAGAGAGAGAGAGAGAGAAAGAGAGAGGGAGGCAGTGGATTCATGAACCGTGACAATACCCCCCCTAGGAACGCCTCTTGGCGTTCCCAGGCGAATTTACCTGTCGATTGAAATCATCGATAAGGGAGTGATCCAGAATGTCCCTAGCAGGTACCCAACTTCTCTCATCTGGGCCGTAACCCTCCCAGTCCACCAGGTACTGGAATCCGCGTCCCCTCCTTCTAGAGTCCAAAATACGATTGACAGAAAAGGTGGGTTCCCCATCAACAAGTCGTGGCGGCGGGGGAACCGGGACCGGCGGGTTAATGCGTGCCTGAAACACAGGTTTTATTTTAGACACATGAAAGGTAGGATGAATTCTCCTATATGCCGGAGGAAGCTTGAGCCGGACCGCCACCGGACTAATGATCCTGGTGACTCTGAACGGGCCGATAAATTTGGGGGCAAGCTTGTTCGAAACGGATCGGAGTGGAATGTTCTTAGTAGAAAGCCACACTCTTTGGCCCACGACGTATACCGGAGGCTTCGACCGGTGGCGATCGGCCTTAGCCTTGGTGCACGCCCCCACCCGGAGAAGAGTCTCACGGGCTCTGCTCCATGCGTGACGGCACCTCTGGATGAAAGCGTGAGCGGAGGGAACAGTGACCTCGGACTCCGTACTGGGAAAGATAGGTGGCTGGTAACCTAAACTACACTCAAACGGAGAGAGACCCGTGGCTGCCACTGGCAACGAATTGTGAGCGTACTCAACCATAGAGAGTTGTTGACTCCAGAAAGAGGGATTCTTAGAAACCAAACATCGCAACACTCTCTCCAAATCTTGGTTGGCCCTCTCCGTTTGACCGTTGCTCTGGGGATGAAACCCTGAAGACAGGCTGACACTCGCTCCCAGTAACCTACAAAACTCTTGCCAAAACTTGGACACAAATTGGGGCCCCCTGTCAGAAACTACGTCCATCGGCAAGCCATGTAAGCGAAAGACGTGATCCACGACAGTTACCGCTGTCTCCTTGGCAGATGGTAATTTAGGCAAGGGAATAAAATGAGCCGCCTTCGAGAACCGGTCCACCACGGTCAAAACAACCGTCTTGCCCTGGGAGGGTGGAAGGCCGGTAACAAAATCTAGCGCGATGTGGGACCAGGGTCTTGAAGGGACCAACAGCGGTTGGAGTAACCCATCTGGGGGTCGATTAGAAGTCTTCCCGGTGGCACAAACCGAGCAAGCCAAGACAAAACTGTGAATGTCACGAGCCATCAGTGGCCACCAAAAGCGTTGCTTAACCAAAAAGCTAGTGCGGCTGACTCCTGGATGACACGCTACGTTGGAGCAATGCCCCCACCGAATAACATCGGACCGACACCCCTCCGGCACAAACAACCGATTAGGCGGGCAACCGGGCGGAGGCGTTACCCCTTCTAAGGCCGTTTTGACCCTCGATTCAACCTGTGAGTGTGGAGACCACTAGGGTCCCGGGTAGGATGCACTCGGGAGTGGATGGGCATTCGGAATGGTCAAAAATGCGAGAAAGGGAATCGGGTTTGACATTCTTGGAACCCGGGCGATACGAGAGAGAGAAGTCAAAATGTCCGAAAAAGAGTGCCCACCGCGCCTGCCTGGAGTTGAGTCGCTTGGCGGTTCTGATATATTCCAAATTCTTGTGATCGGTCCAAACTATAAAAGGTACCCCCGACCCCTCTAACCAATGGCGCCACTCCTCCAGTGCTAACTTCACTGCCAACAACTCTCTGTTGCCAATGTCGTAGTTGCGTTCCGCAGGTGATAACCGATGGGAAAGGAACGTGCAAGGGTGCATCTTGTCGTCAGAAGAGGAACGTTGGGAAAGTACCGCACCTACCCCCACCTCTGAAGCGTCCACCTCCACCACGAACTGACGCGAGGGATCGGGAGCTATGAGGATGGGAGCCGAAACAAAGCGGCTCTTGAGTTTGGCGAATGCAGCCTCGGCTGTATCGGACCACCTGAACGTCACTCTGGGGGAGGTTAAGGCGGTAAGAGGAGCGACTATCTGACTAAAGTTGCGAACGAAACGCCGGTAGAAATTGGCGAATCCCAGAAACCTCTGTAGGGCCTTACGGGAATCTGGGCTAGGCCAATCCACCACAGCCTTAACCTTGTCAGGATCCATGCGAATACCTTCAGTCGAGACGATGTAACCTAGGAATGGAACGGATTGTGCATGAAAAATGCATTTCTCCGCCTTGACAAAAAGTCCATTCTCCAACAACCTCTGAAGCACTCGTCTGACGTGCTGAACGTGTTCCTGGAGAGAAGAAGAAAAAATCAGTATGTCATCCAGGTAAACATATATGAACTGATCAATCATATCTCTCAGCACGTCATTGACGAGTGCCTGGAAAACCGCTGGGGAGTTGGATAGCCCAAAAGGTATGACCAAATATTCAAAGTGCCCTCTGGGGATGTTAAACGCGGTCTTCCATTCGCCCCCCCCCCCCCTTATGCGAACCAAATGATATGCATTACGTAAATCCAACTTAGTGAACACGGATGCTCCCTGTAACCTTTCAAAGGCTGAGGACATTAACGGTAAGGGATAGGTATTCTTCACTGTGATGTTATTCAACCCACGGTAATCAACGCAAGGACGCAGAGATCCGTCCTTCTTCCCCACAAAGAAGAACCCCGCCCCCCGCTGGAGAAGAGGAAGGACGAATGAATCCAGATGCCAGAGAATCAGAGATGTATCTCTCCATAGCCTCCCTTTCCGGAACAGAGAGTGAATATAACTTGCCTTTAGGCGGAGACTCACCTGGCAATAAGTCTATTGCACAGTCATAGGGACGATGCGGAGGCAGAGAAGCAGCACGGGACTTACTGAACACCTCCTTCAGGTCAAGGTATTCAACGGGCACGTTAGACAAATCCACCGCCTCCTCTAGAAACACAGAATCAGACATAGACGAACAAGCAGACACTAAACAGGACTCAAGACACTTGTTACTCCACATGGATATAGATTTATGAACCCAGTCAACTCTGGGGTTGTGTTGGGTGAGCCAAGGGTGGCCGAGAACTAATGGTGCAAGGGGTGAGTCCATGAGTAGAAATGATAGTGTCTCAGTGTGATTGCCAGAAGTGATGAGTGTGATAGGTTCAGTGGTGTGAGAAATGTTGGGGAGTTCTTGACCATTGAGAGCGTTGACGGATATCTTGTGCGTGAGTGAGTTGATAGGAATCTGGAGTTTGTGAGCAAGCTTGGTGTCCATGAAATTATCCTCTGCTCCTGAGTCCAGTAAGGCTTGGGTGTCGTGCGTGTGGGTGGCCCATCTTAGTCTTACCGGGAGGAGAGTAGATGATGAGGTCTTCTCTGTGGTGACACCACCCGATAGTAGCCTCATGCTTACTACCGGGCCTGATCTTTTACCGGGCAGGAGTGGATAAAATGGCCCGCTCTACCACAGTAGAGACAGAGTCCTTGGGATCTCCGCCTCTCCCTCTCTTCCCGAGAGAGGCGAGCTCTCCCCAGCTGCATGGGTTCGTGAGCGGAGGCTGAACTGGCCGTGTTCCCGCCGCTGGCATGCCAGCCCTCCGTGTCGTTATACGGTCTGTTAGGGCATGCTCGGCGGCCAATACGACTCAGACGAGCGTCGACCCTCAAGGCTAGTTCCACTAGTCCATTTAAACTCCTGGGAAGGTCCAGAACATAAATCTCCTTCTGGATCCGGTCCTCCAGCCCATGCAGGAACATGTCTCACTGCGCCTCCTCGTTCCACTGACACTCTGCGGCCAGAGTGCGGAATTGGATGGAGTATTCCGATACGGAACGGTCTCCTTGGCGAAGGTCAGCGAGTAGTCTGGCCGCCTCTCTACCCGCCACGGCCCGATCGAAAACCCTTCTCATCTCCTCGGAGAGTGTCTGGAAAGAGGTGCAGCATGGGTCCTGGTTCGCCCACACCGCCGTTCCCCAAAGAGCCGCTTTGCCTGATAGCAGTGTGAGTACGAATGCTACCTTAGACTGTTCACGGTTGAAGGTCCGTGGCTGCAACGAGAAATGCATGGAACATCTCATAAGAAAAGCTCTGCAATAGTCAGGATCACCTGAATAACCCTCTGGTGTCGGTAGCCGTGGCTCTAGCTGGGAATCCGGCTCTGGCGGGGCGGGTTGAACTGCCGATGTAGGTGGCGCAGCGGAACCCCTCAGATGTTGTAATTGTTGGGTCAGCTGGGATACCTGCGTCGCAATGGCTTGTACTGCCCGACCTGTGCTGGAGATGTTCTCCTCTTGTTGATCCATTCTCGTAATACTGCGGGAAATGAATTCGGTCAGACTCGTTGAACTCGCTGCATCCATGGTCTGGTCAGATCGTTCTGTGACAATACAGAGGCGGATGCAAGATGCAAGCAACGATGGTTTAATGAATACAATTTATAGCAGCAACAGGACAGACAGACTGTACTCAGACGGAATCCGACCCAGGGACTAGAGCGCATCTTCCGGTGATAGCGTGCTGAGAAATCCAGGGGAGTGTGTCCGGATGGGAAGGAAGGAGTACAGCAGATAATCCACACAAGGGCGGCGAGAGATGAGCACTGACACACGACACAACCTCAGGGAAGTAACGACACAACCTCAGGGAAGTAAAACACAACCTCAGGGAAGTAAAACACAACCTCAGGGAAGTAACAACACAACCTCAGGGAAGTAACAACACAACCTCAGGGAAGTAACAACGATCTGACAACAAGAAACACTGGTTACAGAACATATAAAGGGAAGATAAGTGGTTCCAGCTGGCGCAGACAATCAGGCCGAGATTGGGAACCACGCCCACACAAACACGAGAGAGAGAGAGAGAGAGAGAGAGAGAGAGAGAGAGAGAGAGAGAGAGAGAGAGAGAGAGAAAGAGAAAGAGAAAGAGGGAGGCAGTGGATTCATGAACCGTGACAGATATAAAACTGTATTCTTTTGTGAAGAATCAACAACAAGTGGGACACAATCATGAAGTGGAACGACATTTATTGGATATTTCAAACTTTTTTAGCAAATCAAAAACTGAAAAATTGGTCGTGCAAAATTATTCAGCCCCCTTAAGTTAATACTTTGTAGCGCCACCTTTTGCTGCGATTACAGCTGTAAGTCGCTTGGGGTATGTCTCTATCAGTTTTGCACATCGACTGAAATTTTTTCCCATTCCTCCTTGCAAAACAGCTCGAGCTCAGTGAGGTTGGATGGAGAGCATTTGTGAACAGCAGTTTTCAGTTCTTTCCACAGATTCTCGATTGGATTCAGGTCTGGACTTTGACTTGGCCATTCTAACACCTGGATATGTTTATTTTTGAACCATTCCATTGTAGATTTTGCTTTATGTTTTGGATCATTGTCTTGTTGCAAGACAAATCTCCGTCCCAGTCTCAGGTCTTTTGCAGACTCCATCAGGTTTTCTTCCAGAATGGTCCTGTATTTGGCTCCATCCATCTTCCCATCAATTTTAACCATCTTCTTTGTCCCTGCTGAAGAAAAGCAGGCCAAAACCATGATGCTGCCACCACCATGTTTGACAGTGGGGATGGTGTGGTGTGTTCAGGGTGATGCGCTGTGTTGCTTTTACGCCAAACATAATTATTTGCATTGTTGCCAAAAAGTTCAATTTTGGTTTCATCTGACCAGAGCACCTTCTTCCACATGTTTGCGTGTCTCCCAGGTGGCTTGTGGCAAACTTTAAACAACACTTTTTATGGATATCTTTAAGAAATGTCTTTCTTCTTGCCACTCTTCCATAAAGGCCAGATTTGTGCAATATACGACTGATTGTTGTCCTATGGACAGAGTCTCCCACCTCAGCTGTAGATCTCTGCAGTTCATCCAGAGTGATCATGGGCCTCTTGGCTGCATCTCTCATCAGTCTTCTCCTTGTATGAGCTGAAAGTTTAGAGGGACGGCCAGGTCTTGGTAGATTTGCAGTGGTCTGATACTCCTTCCATTTCAATATTATCGCTTGCACAGTGCTCCTTGGGATGTTTAAATCTTGGGAAATCTTTTTGTATCCAAATCCGGCTTTAAACTTCTTCACAACAGTATCTCGGACCTGCCTGGTGTGTTCCTTGTTCTTCATGATGCTCTCTGCGCTTTTAACGGACCTCTGAGACCATCACAGTGCAGGTGCATTTATACGGAGACTTGATTACACACAGGTGGATTGTATTTATCATCATTAGTCATTTAGGTCAACATTGGATCATTCAGAGATCCTCACTGAACTTCTGGAGAGAATTTGCTGCACTGAAAGTAAAGGGGCTGAATAATTTTGCACGCCCAATTTTTCAGTTTCTGATTTGTTAAAAAAGTTTGAAATATCCAATAAATGTCGTTCCACTTCATGATTGTGTCCCACTTGTTGTTGATTCTTCACAAAAAAATACAGTTTTATATCTTTATGTTTGAAGCCTGAAATGTGGCAAAAGGTCGCAAAGTTCAAGGGGGCCGAATACTCTCGCAAGGCACTGTATGTTGTCTGTCTTCTACATGTAATTACAGTTCTGACGGTACAAAACGGAACTACTATCTCCCTACGCGCCCTATAGGTATGCAAATACGCCTCCTAGTACCATGTCTTTTGATCGCCAAAAAACGTTTGACCGCTAGTGGGTGCATGCTATTGTTGTTTCTGCCACATTAACATATTTTGAGGCATGCCTTGCAAGCAGCTATATTTGTTGCACTTATGAGTGAGAAAGCTATACAAATTGAACTCCTATGTGGTTATTAAAGTGCCCCATCAACCTGTATAGGGGACAGATTGTAGAGGCAGTCAGTCTTCGTCCTCAAATAGTTGAGAATTTTGCCATGTCCTTTAGGTCTGTTTTTCCCTGTAGTTGCTGCCAGTATGGAAGCCTTTGTGAAGGCCTCTAGAACTACAAGTGATATAAAACAACAAATATTCATTATTAATGTACTGTAATGTGTAAACAGTGTGTAAACTCTGTTACCTAGCAGCCAACCTGCATGTACCAATTGCTTGTAAAGTAAAATACTGTGAGATACAAACCCCTTTCCTCAATTAATTGTATTCCTCCATTCATAACGATTACAGTAGCGGTGTCTTTTTAAAATATTTATTTTACTGTATAATACAGTCCATTTTACGGTATTGTACTGTGTGTCATTACACAGTACTGGCTTTGATACCATATTTATATTACAGTAAGTGTACTGTAATATGAAATAAAGAATTTTACTTGTCACTGAGCTGCCTGTAAACTGTTGTCAAATTCACAGAAACCTCTTTACAGTGTGGGGCCACAGCTCTAACCTTTGGACCCTGTTGTCTTTTTAATTCAAATGAGGTCAACTTTGTACATTTCTTACAGATTTTTAACAGATTTATACATGTTAAGTAACATTGATGTACTGCCATTAGACAAGGTTAGCTATTAGCACTTATGTTGTGCATTAAAGTGCATAATGCAAAGCTCAGTACTCATAATATTGTGTTTATAATGCATTATGAAGAGGGTATTCATAGGACGTGTTACCTCAAGTTTAGTTAACATTTAGAGGACTCTCCTCGTTAGCGGCATGGAATTTCTGCTTTGTTTTCTGCTCTCATCTCTCGGTTGTAGCATGTCAATAAAATCCCACAAATCACGTATTGGATATATGGCGAGTAGATTTGCCCTAGATTTGCAGTAATCAAGTATCACTCAATTTTCAGGCTCTATGCCAACACAATCTCTACTTAATTAGGTTTAATTGTTAACAGCGGTGTCGTTTCACTATAAAAGGAGCCACCTGTAGCAGCATGAGTGTTGCCTTATTATGTGTGTGAGAGCTAGGTACTTGATTCCACACACTTCTAAATATCAAAGGTGTTTTTCAAAGGAAGGACATTCCTTGAGGACAGGATCAAAGTATTTGCCTCAGGGCCCCTGTAATTATTACGTTATACTTTTCAGCGATGATCAAAGATAAATACATAAATCTTGCTTGTTTGTAGGTGACCAAATGCTTATTTGCAAATAAATTCATTAAAAATCCTACAATGTGATTTTCAGGAATTATTTTCCTCATTTTGTCTGTCATAGTTGAAGTGTACCTATGATGAAAATTACAGGCCTCTCTCATCTTTTTAAGTGGGAGAACTTGCACAATTGGTGGCTGACTAAATACTTTTTTGCCCCACTGTAGGTTTGCAGCAGTTTGGGTTAGTGTCTCCCCGACCGCGGCAGCTTTCCAATCTTTGGGGATCTCAGATGATAGGAAAGAAAGGTTGAACAGGCTAGTAATAGGGGTTGCAACAATTTTGGCGGATAATTTTAGAAAGAGAGGGTCTAGCCCGACTGATTTGTAGGGGTCCAGATTTTGCAGCGCTTTCAGAACATCAGCTATCTGGATTTGGGTGAAGGAGAAATGGCGAGGCTTGGGCAAGTTGCTGTGGGGGGTGCAGGGCTGTTGACCGGGGTAGGGGTAGCCAGGTGGAAAGCATGGCCAGCCGTAGAAAAATGTGTTTCCTCAGTGTAGTGGGCCGCTGAGAGGAGGTGCTCTTTTTCTCTATGGACTTTACAGTGTCCCAGAACGTTTTGGAGTTTGTGCTACAGGATGCAAATTTCTTTTTGAAAAAGCTAGCCTTTGCTTTCCTAACTGCCTGTGTATATTGGTTCCCTGAAAGGTTTGAGGATAAGCGTGGCAGACGTGTTGTTGCCTACCCTTACCACCTTGGGGCGGTAAGTCAGGAAGTCTAGGATCCAGTTGCAGAGGGAGGTGTTTAATCCCAGGGTCCTTAACTTCGTAATGAGCTTCGTGGGCACTATGGTGTTGAACGCTGAGCTGTCGTCAGTGAATAGCATTCTCACATAGGTTTCTCCAGGGAAAGGCCAGTGTGCAGTGAGATTGAGATTGCGTCATCTGTGGATCTTTTGGGGTGGTATGCGAATTGGAGTGGGTCTAGGGTATCCGGGAGGATGCTGTTGATGTGAGCCATGACCAGCCTTCAAAGCACTTCATGGCTACTGACGTGAGTGGTAGTGGGCTACTCTTTCACAGACACTGGACCTGTGTATGCAAATCCTTGTCAACGTTTGAGATAGTTAACGGTAAGGCTTTTTGAAATTGGTATCTGGGGTGTGCGTGTGTGCGTGTGTGCGTGTGTGTGTGTGTGTGTGTGTGTGTGTGTGTGTGTGTGTGTGTGTGTGTGTGTGTGTGTGTGTGTGTGTGTGTGTGTGTGTGTGTGTGTGTGTGTGTGTGTGTGTGGGTGGGTGAGTTGGTGGGTTGTCTGAGAGAGAGAGAGTTCGGTACATGCACAGTAAAATTCGAAAAAATTAAATTGTGAAACATTTCAAAAGTTATCATTTTTAGATAAAACTATATAAAATGCAGTGTATTCACATATCACCAAATAATGGATTAAAACACACTGTTTTGTAAAGAAGGTCTACAGTAGCCTCAACAGCACTCTGTAGGGTAGCACCATGGGGTAGCTTGAGGACAGCTAGCTTCCGTCCTCCTCTTGGTACATTGACTTCAATTCAAAACTTAGGAGGCTCATGGTTCTCACCCCCTTCCATAGATTTACATAGTAGGAGGACGTCTTCCATCCTATCAGAGCTCTTGTAGCATGAACTGATGTTGTCCACCCAATCAAAGGATCAGAGAATAATCTAGTACTGAAAGCATAAGCTACAGCTAGCTAGCACTGAGGTAGATAAAATATGGTCAGTAGACTCAAAGAGAGAGAAAGATAACACCAGTCTCAATGTCAACAGTGAAGAGGCGACTCTGGGATGCTGGCCTTCTAGGCAGAGTTCCTTTGTCCAATGTCTGTGTTCTTTTGTCCATCTTACTTTTTTTATTGGCCAATCTGAGATATGGCTTTTTCTTTGCAACTCTACCTAGAAGGCCAGCATCCCGGAGTTGACTCTTCACTGTTGACGTTGAGACTGGTGTTTTGCGGGTACTATTTAACCTATCTAGGACTGGGGAACCCCGTTCCGCTAGCCGAACCCCTCGCCAACAGCTAATGAAATTGCAGGGCACCAAATACAAATCAACAGAAATCTCATTAATCAAATTTCTAAAACATACAAGTATTAGGCACCATTTTGAAGATAGAATTCTCATTAATCCAGCCACAGTGTCTGATTTAAAAAATACTTTACAGCAAAAGCTCCACAAACGATTATGTTAGGTCACCACCAAGCCACAGAAAAACCCAGCCATTTTTCCAGCCAAAGAGAGGAGTCACAAAAAGCACAAATAGAGATAAAATTAATCACTAACCTTTGATGATCTTCATCAGATAACACTCATAGGACTTCATGTTACACAATACATGTATGTTTTGTTCGATAAAGTGCATATTTATATCCAAAAATCTCATTTTACATTGGTGTGTTATGTTCAGTAGTTCAAAAACATGCAGTGATATTGCAGAGCCACATGAATTCACAGAAATACTCATTATAAATGTTGATGAAAATTCAAGTGTTATGCATGGAACTTTAGATACACATCTCCTTACAACAACCGCTGTGTTAGATTTTTAAAAAACTATGGAAAAAGCACAATCTGAGTACGGCGCTCAGAGCCCAAACCAGCCAAAATAAATATCCGCCATGTTGCGCAGTCAACATTAGTCATAAATAGCATTATACATTTTCACTTACCTTTGATCTTCTTCAGAATGCACTCCCAGGCATCGCAGTTCCACAATAAAGGTATGTTTTGTTCGATAATGTCCATAATTTATGTCCATTCATGTCCAAATAGCTTCTTTTGTTAGAGCGTTTGGTAAACAAGTCCAAAAGCGTGTTCAGGTCCAGTTGGATGAAAAGTTCAAAAAGTTATATTACAGGTTGAAGAAACTTGTCAAACTAAGTATAGAATCAATCTTTAGGATGTTTTTATCATAAATGTTCAATAATGTTCCAACCAGAGAATTCCATTGTTTGTAGAAAAGCAATGGAACATGAGATACCTCTCACGTGAAATGCATTTGACTGAGAACGAAGCTGCTCCCAGACCCCTTAGTCAAACAGCTCTCATCCGGCCCCCTTCACAGGAGAAGCCTGAAACAACATTCTAAAGACGGTTGACATCTAGTGAAAGCCTTAGGAAGTGCAAAATAACCCGTATCCCACTGTGAATTTGATTGGGGCTGAGTTCAAAAACTACAAACCTCAGATTTCCCACTTTCTGTTTGGATGTTTTCTCAGGTTTTTGCCTGCCATATGAGTTTTGTTATACTCACAGACATCATTCAAACAGTTTTAGAAACTTCAGAGTGTTTTCTATCCAATAATAATAATATGCATATATTAGCATCTGGGACTGAGTAGGAGGCAGTTTACTCTGGGCACGCTATTCATCCAAAAGTGAAAATGCTGCACCCTATTCCAAAGACGTTAATGAAGTTGCCAGTTGAGGACTTGTGAGGCATCTGTTTCTCAAACTAGACACTCTAATGTACTTGTCCTCTTGTTGAGTTGTGCATTGAGGCCTCCCACTCCTCTTTCTATTCTGGTTAGAGACAGTTTGCACTGTTCTGTGAAGGGAATAGTACACAGTGTTGTACGAGATCTTCAGTTTCTTGGCAATTTCTCACATGGAATAGCATCTGATTTCTCAGAACAAGAACAGACTGATGAGTTTCAAGGGAGAAAGTTCTTTGTTTCTGGCCATTTTGACTCTGTAATCGAACCCACAAATGCTGTTGCTCCAGATATTCAACTTGTCTAAAGAAGGCCAGTTTCATTGCTTCTTTTAACCAGAACAACAGTTTTTAGCTGTGCTAACATAATTGCAAAATAGTTTTCAAATGATCAATTAGCCTTTTCAAATGATAAACTTTGATTAGCTAACACAACGTGCCATTGGAACACAGGAGTGATGGTTGCTGATAACGGGCCTCTGTACGCCTTAGTAGATATTCCATTAAAAATCAGCCGTTTCCAGCTACAATAGTCATTTGCAACATTAACATTACACTGTATTTCTGATCAATTTGATGTCATTTTAATGGACAAAATATATATATATTTTTTTTCAAAAACAAGGACATTTCTAAGTGACCCCCAACTCTATCAATGGGGGAGAGGTCACACTTTAAATAAAAGTGGCTAAAATACGTCGCCTTGTGGTAGCTTTGAGTAGGACTCTAAAAAGTCGATAGCACGCTGAGAGAAACTGACAGAGGCAGAAATGAAAGGGAGATGGAGGGAGAGCTTGAGATAGAGGGATCGAAAAGAGAGATATTTTTCTTTTCCCTATCTCTTTCTGATCTAATTGGCCCATCGGGAGCAGGGGCAAGTGTTCAGTAGGCAGGACCCGTTTGCAGCTGCACTGTCTATAATTGGCAATCCTCCACGAGTGAAACCACAGTCACGAAATTCGACCAAAACCACCCCAAAACAAATCAAACCCCTCAGAGCTCAAATCAAACCCCATCATGTTATATGGAGCAGGAGACGCGAACTTGGAGTTGAACTGATGTCCGACAGAGAGAAGAGAGAAGTAGGAGCTACATGCGCCTTTCATTGAAAACCTGTTCAGTGAGACGAGCGCATCTAAGCCGTGCGTTTTTTGGCCACGGTGTCGGTTACATCGTTCTCAGTTTGTGCACATATTTCTACTGGCAAACAGTAGGATACTTAGAGACGCGAGAGGTGTAGTGTATGGAGAGTGGGGACTTATTTTGACACCTAATACAGTTTCACATGTTCGAAGATTCCAACAACCTACGTGGGACTGAGAACCGTGTAAAGCAATAAGAGGCGTTACAGAAAAGGCACATATTCAACTCCGACGGTTGAGAAGCGGAGTGATTTTGGACTGCATGTGCTTATGAGGACTGCTTTGTGCCCTGAAGAATCCCCAACAAATGTTCCAATGCGTTAAAAGTTACCCGGTGGATTTTGATCACAGTTCTACTTTCTTTTGAGACCTGGTTAATTCGATATTTGAACTAAGAAGGCTACGAAACTGGAATACCTAAGTGGGTATACTTAAATTTACAACGCACTTATGGTGAGACATTTTTAAGTGGTCTTATAACGGAATTGGGCTATCTATCGACTCTGAGCCGTGCAAGGGTTCGAAAAATCGGGATATAGGAGTAGTTTTAAGAAGCTCTGCTACACTTGGAGTAAGGTAAATATAATTATCAAAAATGTCTGTCCGCGATCCAATTTACTGAGATTGTTAACACTTTCTAATGCATGTTAGTGCAACACAAGAACCTTGACCTGACGCTCCATCAAAAATAGCTTAGGTATAAACTGGCATAGTGTAGGCTAATAAAGATGATTCATATAAGAAGCTTTTCGGGGCTGTAATCTGGAGGCTACTTTGAGGAGTCTCATGTAGAGTGTATTTTGATTGGTTTGGTAGTTTTTTTGGTTGCTGCATGGTTCCATGTGTGTTGTTTTGGTGTCTTCGCTGTTCTACAATGTCGAAAATGAGTGGGTGTGTCCAAGCTTTTGACTGGGGCTGTGTGTGTGTGTGTGTGTACAGGGGATTTTGTGTATTTTGAGAAAAAAAAAACAGGTACATGCTTCAGAATTGGTTAATAAATCTCAGCTTGACCACTTAGAGCTGTTGCATTCACACAAAAACAAACCTTTTTTTTGTAATCTTCATTATTTATGCAACCAACTGAGAATTTATTTGTACAATTATATTGTTTACAAACAGTGGAGTAAAACAAGCTTATATTTTGGGTTGGACATTGCATCCTATTCATACTCTTTTGGTCAATGGCATCAACATAGTGGAAAACCAATGAACCAACCAATCATCCAACTCATGCAAAATCAATTAACAAATAAGTGAAAAACCAACATATCTTGGTCCATCTTAGTGTGAAAAACAGTATAAATTCAGTATGTTTCTTCCACCTATCAAAATTGTGCATGGTATGTACACGGAGTGTATAAAATGTTATGGACACCTGCTCTTCCCTTGACAGACTGACCAGGTGAAAGCTATGATGCCTTATTGATGTCACTTGTTAAATCTACTTCAATCATTGTAGATAAAGGGAGGAGAAAGGTTAAAGAAGGATTTTTAAGCCTTGCGACAATTGAGCCATGGATTGTGTATGTGTGCCATTTAGAGGGTGAGTGGGGGGTGGTGCAACCCAATATTTGGAAGATATTCTTAATGTTTTGTACACTCAGTGTGTAAGTTCAGTATAACTTTTCAGTTAAAATCAGTGGTGTAAAGTACTTAAGTAAAACTACTTTAAAGTACTACTTAAGTCTTTTTTGGGGGTATCTGTACTTTACTATTTATATTTTTGCCAACTTTTACTTCACTACATTCCTGAAGAAAATGTTATTTTTACTCCATACATTTTTCCTAAGACCGAAAAGTAGTAGTTACATTTGAATGCTTCTTACGACAATAAAATAGTCAAATTCATGCACTTATCAAGAGAACTTCCCCCATCATCTCTACTGCCTCTGATCTGGGGGACTCACTAAACACACATGCTTAGTTTGTAAATTATGTCTTGGAGTATGTCCCTGGAGTATGTCCCTGGCTATGCGTAAATTAAAAAACAAGAAAATGGTGCCGTCTGGTTTGCTTAATATAAGGAATTTGAAATGATTTTTACCTTTGATACTTAAGTATATTTTAGAAAATACATTTCACTTTTAATACTTAAGTATATTTAAAACCAAATACTTTTAGATTTTCACTCAATTAGTATTTTACTGGGTGACTCACTTTTACTTGTCATTTTCTATTAAAAGGTATCTTGCCTCCCAGGTGTTGCAGTGGTCTCGGGCACTGCAGCGCTAGCTGTGCCACCAGAGACTCTGGGTTCACGCTCTGTCGCAGCTGGCTGTGACTGGGAGGTCCGTGGAGGGATGCACAATTGGCCTAGCGTTGTACATTCACACAAATTACATTCACACAAATTACTTTCATAATAACAAAGAACAAATGTGTGTGCCTGAGGGGACAATATTTTTCATAAAGCCAAAAGGGGCGAGAAACACATGAATATAGGTGAACAATTTGCACTAATGTAAATGAACATACTGTAGATGATGAAACATATTCCCTTTTGCTTATAAGATGAACCGCTATGGTGACAAATATAGACCATCTAAAACATGTGACCTCACTGGCTGTAGAAGTGTTCTCCCTAACCAGTCCCTCAACAGCTCTCTGACAGAGCTCCATCCTCACTGGGTCCTCAGAGGATAGGACGGCTGGGTAGAGATGAAGGGACGGAAGCATGAATGGATCAATCATTCAACATGTCAGTCAAATACAGAGAGCATTGATAAGTGTAAATGTACATCTCCGACCCATGGAGAGACTTATACAATACATTTGGAAAGTATTCAGACCCCTTGACTTTTTCCACATTTTGTTACGTTACAACCTTATTAAATTATTTTTTCCCTCATCAAACTTCCCACAATACCCCATAATGACCAAGCGAAAACAGGTTTAAAATTGTTTGCAAATGTATAGAGAAAAAAAATACCTTATTTACATATGTATTCAGACCCTTTTCTATGAGACTTGAAATTGAGCTCAGGTGCATCCTGTTTCCATTGAGCATCTTTGAGATGTTTCTACGACTTGATTGGAGTCCACCTGTGGTAAATTCAATTGATTGGACATGATTTGGAAAGGCACACACCTGTCTATACAAGGTCCCACAGTTGACAGCGCATGTCAATATTTTTCATAAAGCCAAAAGGGCCGAGAAATACATGAAAGTAGATGAACAATTTGCACTAATGTAAATGAATGTAGATGATGGAACATATTCCCTTTTGCTTATGAGATGAACCGCTATGGTGACAAATATTGACGATCTATACCATGTTTTGTTCTATGAGATAATCTTTATTATATAATCATAAAAAGCACATAAAGGGGTGGCAGGGTAGCCAAGTGGTTAGTGTTGGGCTAGTAACCGAAAGGTTGCAAGTTCAAATCCCCGAGCTGACAAGGTACAAATCTCTCGTTAACCCACTGTTCCTAGGCCGTCATTGAAATTAAGAATTTGTTCTTAACTGACTTGCCTAGTTAAATAATGGTATAAAAAATAAAGGCTTCATAATTCATAAAGGTTATGTTAAAGGTTAAGTATAAGATTTCCTAAGCCTGTGTTAACCTCAGACCTTGTTTTCGGCATTTATCCCCATAGGAATGGCTGAACTAACCAGACGTAACTCATGTCCGTTTTTTAAGGACTAAAAGCTGCCGAGCTCTATACCATGCCTTCTCAACTGCCCGTGGGAAGATGAATTAAGTTGTAATGATTTGAATTAAATATAAAACTTCTGTCTCACAGACAACATTATACTAATAAATGTAGTATATAACAAAAGGTATTACAGAGTGTTAGGGGTTTTGATTATGCTATCTCTTACCTATCCAGCTCTGAGTCATCTCCTGATTTCTGGGCAACTGAAACACCCTTGCATAATACTGCTTGAGAGGGTACAGTCTGCCCTTTGACCTCTCGAGGAAGATCATGTGGCTCCGTTTCTATGTCAATCAGTGAGAGCATCTCCTTGATCTCCTCCTCCTGAGGAAAAGAAAGACTGAACACACATGAGAAGGGAGTCATAGCCTACTGTAGGGGTGCCCCTCAATACCGTAATTTCCGGACTATAAGCCGCTACTTTATTCCCACGCTTTGAACCTCGCGGTTTATACAATGATGCAGCTAATTTATGGCTTTTTCCCGCTTTCACAAGATTCATGCCGCCAAAAAACTGAGCACCGTCACATAATGTGACGTAAATCGGGCGCGTTCAAACTTCCCATCATTCTGATTACGTAGTAATTTTGTCTCCCTCATCATGGCAAAGACACGGAGAAATGCATATGATGCAGCTTTCAAGTTGAAGGCGATCGATCTGGCTGTTGGAAAAGGAAATAGAGCTGCTGCACGGGAGCTTGGCCTTAATGAGTCGATGATAAGACGTTGGAAAGCAGCGTGAGGAACTGCCTCAGTGCAAAAAGACAACAAAAGCTTTCAGAGGGAAGAAAAGCAGATGGCCCAAAGTATTTGCAGCCACTCGGCATCAGTGTAAATCGTGCATTTAAGGTGGTGCTCCTTGTTCAGTGGGAGGCTTGGATGACAAGTGGGGAGAAATCCTTCACTAAAACGGGCCGCATGCGAAGAGCAACTTATGGTCAAGTCTGCCAGTGGGTCCTGACAGCGTGGAGCATTGTTTTTTGTTACAAGCCGTGTTTCGTTTAAAGGCTGTGTAAAGTAAAAAAATTTCAATGTACCGGTAGGCACCTGTGGCTTATAGACATGTGCGGCTTATTTATGTACAAAATACCTGGACACACACGCATGCACAGTCACACACACAATCAACAACATTGTCATAAATACACATATCATCACAACACTAAAGACTTCGGTGTACACTCACCTGTACAAGTTCATTCCCAAACACAATTCTTGGAATGAAGTTGAATGAATGACTGGCTGCCCAGTTCAACGTCTCACCTCATACTTGTATTGGAGCAGCAGTAGTTTATGGGTGATGTCAAACACAGGCTTTTTGTTCTTTAACACTAGGTTCCCCATGATCCTGGACCTCTGTCAGGCCTAGAGGAAAAATAACACTTACATTACGAGAGAAAGAGATGCAGACAGTTTGACACCTTTTTATAACCTCTAGCCATCTCCCCTTCCCTTACCCTTTGACAGCCTGCACCAGCCCAGTGAATACGCTCTCCAGCAGCTTCCAGCACACCCTCTCTGCCACACCTCTTGCAGGAGGAGAGGCAAGGGGCCAGCACATCAAACACTAACCCTGCAGAAAGAGACACACGATTATGTAACTCTTCTGATGAATGGAAAAGTGTTGCAGTTCACAATCATCAATGCAGGAGGAACACGTTTGATGCAGCCTTGATTACTACTGTGTCCCTGAACACAAGCCTTCCTCAGTCCATGTGCCACAAAAGTCAGCGAGCAGTCTTTTCCATCTGGTAACAACAATGTATTAACAGTGAGTGACACAATAACATACAGTTTATTTGGAAAGTATTCAGACCCCTTAACTTTTTCCACATTTTGTTACATTACAGCCTTAATAAAAAATGGCTTAAATCATTTCCCCCCCTCATCAATCTACACACAATAACGCATAATGACAAAGCAAAAACGTGCTTCTAACATCAAAAACTGAAATATTATATTTACATAAGTATTCAGACCCTTTACTCAGTACTATGTTGATGCACCTTTGGCAGCAAATACAGCCTTGAGTGTTCTTGGGTATGACGCTACAAGCTTGGCACACTTGTATTTGGGGCTCTTCTCCCATTCATCTCTGCAGATCCTCTCAAGCTCTGTCAGGTTGGATGGGGAGAGCTGCTGCACAGCTATTTCCATGTTTCATGTTTGGTCTCTGGCTGGGCCACTCAAGGACCTTCGGAGACTTGTCCCAAAGCCACTCCAGTATTGTCTTGGCTGTGTGCTTAAGGTCATTGTCCTGTTTGAAGGTGAACCTTCGTCCCAGTCTGAGGTCCTGAGTGCCCTGGAGCAGGTTTTTTATCAAGGACCTCTTTGTACTTTGCTCCGTTCATCTTAATGTTGTTTAAAAAAAATCTAAATTCGTTTTTTTTTGTTGTCAGAAATGTTTTCTTGAATATGTGCACTTTCATGTGCTTTAATAACTAACTTTTATGGAATCTGTAAATACGAATGCATTTCATCTTGAATTTACCCATCCCGTATCCGGGATCGTGAATACAGCCTCAGGCTCATTACCATAACGCAACGTTAACGATTTCTAAAAATCGCAAATGAAATGAAATAAATTTACATTTACATTACATTTAAGTCATTTAGCAGACGCTCTTATCCAGAGCGACTTACAAATTGGTGCATTCACCTTATGACATCCAGTGGAACAACCACTTTACAATAGTGCATCTAAATATTTTAAGGGGGGAGGGGGTGAGAAGGATTACTTTATCCTATCCTAGGTATTCCTTAAAGAGGTGGGGTTTCAGGTGTCTCCGGAAGGTGGTGATTGACTCCGCTGTCCTGGCGTCATGAGGGAGTTTGTTCCACCATTGGGGAGCCAGAGCAGCGAACAGTTTTGACTGAGCTGAGCGGGAACTGTACTTCCTCAGTGGTAGGGAGGCGAGCAGGCCAGAGGTGGATGAACGCAGTGCCCTTATTTGGGTGTAGGGCCTGATCAGAGCCTGGAGGTACTGAGGTGCCGTTCCCCTCACAGCTCCGTAGGCAAGCACCATGGTCTTGTAGCGGATGCGAGCTTCAACTGGAAGCCAGTGGAGAGAGCGGAGGAGCGGGGTGACGTGAGAGAACTTGGGAAGGTTGAACACTAGACGGGCTGCGGCGTTCTGGATGAGTTGTAGGGGTTTAATGGCACAGGCAGGGAGCCCAGCCAACAGCGAGTTGCAGTAATCCAGACGGGAGATGACAAGTGCCTGGATTAGGACCTGCGCCGCTTCCTGTGTGAGGCAGTGTCGTACTCTGCGGATGTTGTAGAGCATGAACCTACAGGAACGGGCCACCGCCTTGATGTTAGTTGAGAACGACAGTTTGTTGTCCAGGATCACGCCAAGGTTCTTAGCGCTCTGGGAGGAGGACACAATGGAGTTGTCAACCGTGATGGCGAGATCATGGAACGGGCAGTCCTTCCCCGGGAGGAAGAGCAGCTCCGTCTTGCCGAAGTTCAGCTTGAGGTGGTGATCCGTCATCCACACTGATATGTCTGCCAGACATGCAGAGATGCGATTCGCCACCTGGTCATCAGAAGGGGAAAGGAGAAGATTAATTGTGTGTCGTCTGCATAGCAATGATAGGAGAGACCATGTGAGGTTATGACAGAGCCAAGTGACTTGGTGTATAGCGAGAATAGGAGAGGGCCTAGAACAGAGCCCTGGGGGACACCAGTGGTGAGAGCGCGTGGTGAGGAGACAGATTCTCGCCACGCCACCTGGTAGGAGCGACCTGTCAGGTAGGACGCAATCCAAGCGTGGGCCGCGCCGGAGATGCCCAACTCGGAGAGGGTGGAGAGGAGGATCTGATGGTTCACAGTATCGAAGGCAGCCGATAGGTCTAGAAGGATGAGAGCAGAGGAGAGAGAGTTAGCTTTAGCGGTGCGGAGCGCCTCCGTGATACAGAGAAGAGCAGTCTCAGTTGAATGACTAGTCTTGAAACCTGACTGATTTGGATCAAGAAGGTCATTCTGAGAGAGATAGCGGGAGAGCTGACCAAGGACGGCATGTTCAAGAGTTTTGGAGAGAAAAGAAAGAAGGGATACTGGTCTGTAGTTGTTGACATCGGAGGGATCGAGTGTAGGTTTTTTCAGAAGGGGTGCAACTCTCGCTCTCTTGAAGACGGAAGGGACGTAGCCAGCGGTCAGGGATAAGTTGATGAGCGAGGTGAGGTAAGGGAGAAGGTCTCCGGAAATGGTCTGGAGAAGAGAGGAGGGGATAGGGTCGAGCGGGCAGGTTGTTGGGCGGCCGGCCGTCACAAGACGCGAGATTTCATCTGGAGAAGAGGGGAGAAAGAGGTCAGAGCACAGGGTAGGGCAGTGTGAGCAGAACCAGCGGTGTTGTTTGACTTAGCAAACGAGGATCGGATGTCGTCGATCTTCTTTTCAAAATGGTTGACGAAGTCATCTGCAGAGAGGGAGGAGGGGGGAGGGGGAGGAGGATTCAGGGGGAGGAGAATGTGGCAAAGAGCTTCCTAGGGTTAGAGGCAGATGCTTGGAATTTAGAGTGGTAGAAAGTGGCTTTAGCAGCAGAGACAGAGGAGGAAAATGTAGAGAGGAGGGAGTGAAAGGATGCCAGGTCCGCAGGGAGGCGAGTTTTCCTCCATTTCCGCTCGGCCTTCCGGAGCCCTGTTCTGTGAGCTCGCATTGAGTCGTCAAGCCACGGAGCGGGAGGGGAGGACCGAGCCGGCCTGGAAGATAGGGGACATAGAGAGTCAAAGGATGCAGAAAGGGAGGAGAGGAGGGTTGAGGAGGCAGAATCAGGAGATAGGTTGGAGAAGGTTGAGCAGAGGGAAGAGATGATAGGATGGAAGAGGAGAGAGTAGCGGGGGAGAGAGAGCGAAGGTTGGGACGGCGCGATACCATCCGAGTAGGGGCAGTGTGGGAAGTGTTGGATGAGAGCGAGAGGGAAAAGGATACAAGGTAGTGGTCGGAGACTTGGAGGGGAGTTGCAATGAGGTTAGTGGAAGAACAGCATCTAGTAAAGATGAGGTCGAGCGTATTGCCTGCCTTGTGAGTAGGGGGGGAAGGTGAGAGGGTGAGGTCAAAAGAGGAGAGGAGTGGAAAGAAGGAGGCAGAGAGGAATGAGTCAAAGGTAGACGTGGGGAGGTTAAAGTCGCCCAGAACTGTGAGAGGTGAGCCGTCCTCAGGAAAGGAGCTTATCAAGGCATCAAGCTCATTGATGAACTCTCCGATATATATATATATATGCCTGCTCTCAAGCTTAGCCTTTTCTTAACAACACTGTCATCTCAGATTTTCAAAATATGCTTTTGAACCATAGAAAATCAAGCATTTGTGTAAGAGTTTTGATAGCTATTGTAGCATTTAGCGTAGCATTTAGCACGCAACATTTTCACAAAAACCAGAAAACCAATCAAATAAAATAATTTACCTTTGAAGAACTTCGAATGTTTTCAATGAGGAGACTCTCAGTTACATAGCAAATCTCCAGTTTTTCCTGAAAGATTCTTTGTGTAGGAGAAATCGCTCCGTTTTGTTCATCACATTTGGCTACCGAAACGAACCGAAAATTCAGTCACCAAAACGTCAAACTTTTTTCCAAATTAACTCCATAATATCGGCCGAAACATGGAAAAAGTTGTTTAGAATCAATCCTCAAGGTGTTTTTTCACATATCTCTTCATTGATATGCCGTTCGTGGAAGCCTGCTTTCGTCTCAGAATCCCATGGAAAAATACCAGCAGCTGAGTTTTGCGCACCAATTTCCATGCAGGACACCAGGCGGACACCTGGCAAATGTAGTCTCTTATGGTCAATCTTCCAATGATATGCCTACAAATACGTCACAATGCTGCAGATACCTTGGGGAAACGATAGATAGGGCAGGCTCATTCCTGTCGCATTCACAGCCATATAAGGAGACAATGAAAAACAGAGCCTCTAAAATCCTGCTCATTTCCTGGTTGCAGTTTCATCTTGGTTTTGCCTGAAGCTTCTGTTCTGGGGCACTCACAGACAATATCTTTGCAGTTCTGGAAACGTCAGAGTGTTTTCTTTCCAAAGCTATCAATTCCATGCATAGTCGAGCATCTTTTTGTGACAAAATATTGCGCTTAAAACGGGCACGTCTTTTTATCCAAAAATGAAATAGCGCCCCCATAGCTTCAACTGGTTAGGAGCCTAGTTGGTTAAGCCACAGAAAAATCAGGCATCCTTTCCGTCTAGCCATGATTGAATGATAGAATGAATGGGCTGGACATTGCCGAGAGATGAGTTTCAACACCGGTTGAATATGGCAGGTGTCAATAAATGTCGGCAAAAAAGCTCATTACAGTAAATTGTTGTCAGGAGCACAGTTAGTCACCAACACTCTGGATAACATGAAAACAGCCTAACCAACTCTGCTAGGGTGAGTAAAATGGTCAGAATTTGGGTGGGGGCTAAAGGTGTGGATGTTTCTTATGATATTGCACTCGGTCAGTGTGAACCAGAGTGACTTGACACAACAACGGGACACGCAAGCTGTAAATACAAAACGGAAACAACACAGGACTTCTTATTTAATTAAATGGGTTGCAGGCTGCCGTGAAGCTTTAATCCATGTAACATTAACGTGTACGGGTAAGAGTCTAGTTACTGTTTGATATTGTACCTTTCTAATTTAGTCAGAAAGTTGTTTTAATTGGAAGTTAAAGCTTGCTGTTAGTTAGCTAGCGAGCCACCCATCGAACCTCAGCTAGCTAACATTGAACCTACTATGTTTGGTTAACTTTAGCTAGCTATGACAATCAGTTTCAATTGTCAGTACTCTTATGGTTTGGGATTATAGTTAATTATTTAGCTAGCTAACGTTACATTTCTAAACAAAATACCCCAAATTAAAGCTTGCTGTTAGATGGCTGGCTTGCTAACTAACATTAATTTACGTTTATGAACTGTGTTTAACGTTAGTGATGTTCTCAGATTGCCATTTCGCATGGATAGTTATAGCCTAATGTTAGCTAGATAACATTGAACCTACTATGTTTGGTTAACTTTAGCTAGCTATGACAGTCGGTTTGCATTGCTAACCTAGTACTCTATGGTTAATTGTTTAGCTGGCTAGCTAGCTAGATGTCTAAACAGAACACCCAAAATCAAAGCTTGCTGTTAGCTAGCTAGCTGACGTTAGATGAACTATGTGTAGTGATATCTCAGAATGCCATTTTGCATCTATTGTATAGTAATGCTAAAATATTTGTCATGGAATTTCTCTTTCAGCATCAATAGGACACACCTGACAATCCTCCACCAGTTATACAAAGAGAATGGTCTAATGCCAAACCAAGCATAGGTTACACCTGAAGCATGAGGACTTGTATCGAGTGGTGAACTTCATCAACAACTACGCAGAGGGTAATGCACTAGTATTACCTGAACGCCACTCAGGACACAAACACTTTGGTGGAAAACTGCTACCATCTCATATGACAAAAGCAGCAGTGTGGCGTCTCTACAAGGAATCGATGACAACTCTTTGTATGTAAAGCATAAACATGTTTTGATTATTTAATTGACCTCCAACATGATTGGCACTACTTTTATTGATCTCACTTTATTTCTGTATTTTACAGAAGCTGTTAAGTCAGCCAAGCTGAAGAAGCAAGAGAAGCATCTCCAGGTTGTTCAGTGAGCAGTCTGTCTACCAGAAGATGGCTGCTGACTGCAAGACCACCTGTCAAGACCTGCAGTTGTCTCTGGGGGCCCCTACTGAACCAGCAAGCAAAGACATCAGGATGCATTACAGCTTTGATTTTGCTCAACAAGTAAGCAACATTTCCTATTTTATATACTGATTAAGGACATAGATAGATAGATGGATGGATAGATATGCACTATAAAAAAACATGTATGTATGTGGGAGGCAGGCAAATACATTTCACTGAGCTGTGTAAAGACAGACTGACAGGAGTGAGACAATGAATTGTAATTTATCTTACTGGTCTTTTGTTGTTTGCATGTGCGCTATCCTTCTGACCCCATGCAGCCAGGCCCCATCTACTTATTAACTCCTCGCAAGTGTGTCTTGTTTGGTGTCTGCTGTGAAGGAATACCACAAGTCAACACGCCATCCAGAAAAGGCAGCAGCGCAGTCATCAACTACATGCACCATTTCTTCACCAACTACGGAGTTGGGGAAACAAGTCTGGACCGGAATTGTGATAACTGCAGTGGACAAAACAAGAACATGTTTGTGCTCTGGTATTGTGCCTGGTGAACCATGCACAAGCTCCACTACAGTTTGGACCTTCACTGCCTGATTACAGGCCACACCAAGTTTCCCCCGACTGGTGCTTGGACATCCTCAAGACCAGAGTGAACACTTTGTCTGAGATTGCTGGTGTTGTGAAGGACGGCACTGTGACAGGGGTCAACATCCCACCTCTGGTTGGATTGAAGGATGATACGGTGCTGGTGGAAAGCTATGGCTGGCAACAACACCTGACTCTGTTTCACAGATCAAGCAGTACCAGCACTTCAGGTGAAAATCATTTTCATTGCAATGTATGAGGTTATTATTCTTATATAAACTTGGGAGGTGAATTGATGTTGTGCAAGGTTGTAATGTCTTCAGATTTTGTTGTTGTTTCCTGTTTTCCAGCTTCGATGCTCTGGAGACTGGTGTTGTCACAATGCTGACACCCTTCCTCCCATAGATGGTCTGCCCGTATAAGCACCACCTGAACTGGACACAACCTGACAAACGTATCTTTTTGGGAGGATTGGGGAGTTTTGCGAATAAGGCTATGGACATCATATGCCCTGCACCGGAGTCAGAGGCAGGACAAACAGGCTATACGAATATAGATTCCCGTGTTCATGCGTGGTTTGGACGGACCAGTCATCAGCACTATCTGCAGTGCCTCTATTGATGACTCTCTCCTAACACGCACGCCATATGTTGCTGCTACTATTTTATTTTATTCTGCTTCCACTTTACCCCTGATTGTATGCATATAACTACTCATCTATCACTGATATTGCTCTTGTGCATACTGTATATTATTTTATTGATATTGACACTATCCATTTCTGAAAATCCAAGTAACCATTTGACTGTACCGTTTACATCTTCTGTAGAGACCCATCCACTTAGCAAGACTTAGCAAAATATTGATATATAAAATTAATTTTGACGTGTGGTCGTAACATGATTTTGTAACATACCACAATATCATATGACCGTATCAAGTGTTCACCACATAAATATATGGTGCATGCATCTGTATATGTACTGTACATGTGCACCTCATTCAGGTTGCATGGCCTTAACCTATGTATGGAATACCATATGATAAGTGTGTGTGTGTGTAACAGTATATAAAGTATGCTAATGAATGGATGTGAAGGCATTTTTGGGGGATATCTGTACATTACTTTACTATTTATATTTTTGGCAAATTTTACTTCACTACATTCCATACATTTTCTTTGACACCCAAAGGTACTTTTTACATTATGATGGGAAAATTGTCTAATTCAAACACTTATGAAGAGAACATCTCTGCTGCATTTGATCTGGCAGACTCACTAAACACAAATGCTTTGTTTGTAAATTATGTCTGAGTGTTGTAGTGTTCCCCTGGCTTATCGTTAATAAAAAAATATGGCTGGTTTAATAAGGAATTTGAAATTATTTTTACTTTTGATACTAAAGTACATTTTAGCAATTCTATTTACTTTTGGTGCTTAAGTATTTTTACATAAGTAATATTTTACTGGGTGACTTTTACTTCAGTCATTTTTTAATAAGATATCTTTACTCTTACTCAAGTATGACAATTCAGTGCTTTTCCCACCACTGGATGTGGCTGGGGGTTATAGCATTTCTTTTCACATGACTCATAATGTCTGGGTAAGCGTCATCTAATATTTATATATTTTTTTTATCTAGACACTTTCTGTTTACCTGGAATTTTTCCTTATTGTAGGCTACTATTTTTACCACTTTTAGTCTTAATCTTTAGTACACTACTCACTGTTTAGCACATGACCGTAAACCTCTTGAAGCTAGGGGCACTATTTTTATTTTGGGAAAAATAACGTTCCCAAAGTAAACGGCCTATTTCTCAGGACCAGATGCTAGAATATGCATATAATTGACAGATTAGGATAGAAAACACTCATGTTTCCAAAACTGTCAAAATATTGTCTGTGAGTATAACAGAACTGATATTGCAGGCGAAACCCTGATGAAAATCAACCCGGAAGTGGCTTCTATTTTGAAAACTTCATGTTCCATAGCCTGCCTTTGCTCCATTTAAAGGGATATCAACCAGATTCCTTTTTGTATCGCTTCCGCAAGTTGTCAACAGTCTTTAGACAGTTTCAGGCTCTTATTTTGAAAAATGAGTGAGAAAGATAACATTACGTCATTGTATGGCCGGGTATGTTATCGATTATGTATTTTAAAAACAATCCGAGGATTGATTATAAAAAACGTTTGACATGTTTCTGTGGACATTATGGATACTATTTGGAATGTGTCTGCGTTGTCGTGACCGCTCTTTCCTGTGGATTTCTGAAAATAACGCGCCAAACAAATGGAGGTATTTTGGATATAAAAATAATCTTTATGGAACAAAAGGAACATTTATTGTGTAACTGGGAGTCTCGTGAGTGAAAACATACGAAGATCATTCAAAGGTAAACGATTCATTTGATTGCTTTTCTGATTTTCGTGACCAAGCTACTTGATGCTAGGTGTTCATAATGTTTTGTCGAACGATCGATACATTTACACAAACGCCTGGATTGCTTTTCGCTGTAAAGCATATTAACAAAAGGCTAAACTGTGTTTTGCTATATTGCACTTGTGATTTCACGAATATAAATATTTTTAGTAATATTATTTGAATGTGGCGCTATGCAATTCAGCAGTTGTTGATGACAATTATCCAGCTAAAGGGATGGGTAGCATCAAGAAGTTAAAGAGATATGTGGAGCTGGCTTAAGAGGTTGTGAACAATGCTGAATGGGTGTAGACAAAGGAGAGCTCTCCAGTAGGTACCAAAGCATTCAAAGGCGCTTTTCGCAAAAGTAAGTTTATCAACATTCAAAGCATAGTTACTTTCCCATTGTTCCTCAAGAATGCAGTGTATGATATACAATTTTGTAATTCTGAGTCTCTACTTTTATCCAATGTAAACCCAATGTCAAATTTTGCTACATAATACCGAATCCAGGTGGTGAGTCACATATTAGCGGATAATGTTTGGTACTGTTTGTGTGTGTGTGATTTCTCAAAGTACAGAATAAAGAAGAATCATTAGTAATTAGAATACAATATCAGGATATAGCAATAACATGATTTGATAAAGAAACGTAACAACACTGCTGAAAAAATAATAAATTGCATTTACAAAATCACAAATATGAGTTATAATGGTAAGAAACTAGTTGAACTGTTGAACTTCACAAGGGGGCAGGGCAGAACAGAGCTGTGCTGAACCGGCCAAATTAAAATAAACCATGGTCATAAGGCCAGGGTAAATTCAAAAGACTAAAGCTAATACTTCTCTGACGCAATTAGCATTGTTTTACAGAGCTAATAGTATAATGTAGCTAGCTACATAAGCACGATTGAGTACAACACCATGAAGGTTATGAAATCAATAACGGTACTCTGCGTGTCCCCGTTTATAAGGAATACACAAAAATGTATTATTCTCCATACATACAGTGAGCTACAGTCGAAATGACATACAGAAACTATTATAACGTAATAAGGCACTTACTTTGATAAAAATGCCCACATGTCCAAAGTTATTATCATGTAGTAAAAAAACAAACAATTAAGGCACCAGCCGGAAAATGAAAAACTTTGTGTAGGCCCTGTTCTGACTGGAGATGCCGAAATAATGGGGAAGTGCTTGGGGAAGTTTGTCCTGCACAGTAATTCCTAAAAACTAAATTGTCCGCAAAAGTGAATTGGCCTACCTTTATGTGAATAAATAAGGCGGAACACACCTCAATTCAAACTGTTGTTAGAAAAAAGAACTTGTTAGAAAATCATTTGAAATTGACAAGTTGAAACAGCCACAATTGCATACCATTCAGCATTGTTCACACCCTCTTAAACCAGCCCCATCCATCTATTTAATGATTCACATGTGAGGTCATGTGCTAAACAGTGAGTAGTGGAAAAGTGGTAAAAGTAATAGCCTATAAAAAGGAAACATTTCAGGTAAACAAAGTGTCCAGATAAAAATATTTTATAAATATTACATTTACATTTACATTTAAGTCATTTAGCAGACGCTCTTATCCAGAGTGACTTACAAATTGGTGCATTCACCTTATGACATCCAGTAGAACAGTCACTTTACAATAGTGCATCTAAATCTTAAAGGGGGAGGGTTCGGCAACTACTACTAGTCGTGGTAGTAGTTGCGAAGGTAGACACACAATAACTAACAGAGGCACCTTTCAAGAATGTGTTGTATATGTTGTACAGCGGCAACAACACAATAATATACTAATAGTTACTCCTGTGTTAGTAAGAAACTATGATTTACACACGTTTAATTAGCGAAACGTGCTCTAATAATTTGCGCCGGAGACTGGGAGAAAAGTATAATCCATATAATTTATATGCAGATTTATAGCTCCATTAGTCCGCTCGTAATTCACTTAACATTGCCAACTCGAAAAAAAATCCATTCAACATTGTTAACTTTTCTGTATTAATTTCATTCAAGCATTTTAATAACCTTCCAAAATAGCATTTTGGGTAGGGCTGGCTTGGTAATTGTATAATCATGTAGCCAACGATCATGGATGGAGACCGTCATGAAAATAAAATAACCACCACGACCATTCCAAAATTCCATGGGCTGTCTACTCTAATGTGAACTGTCATTACACTTTCATCAGTGATGGACACGAAAAAGTAACAAAGTAATTCAGGTTGATGAATGCGACCCATTGTTGATTGACAGACATACAGCAACACCTCAGCTCAGCTCAGGACACAACACCTCAGCTCAGCTCAGGACACAACACCTCAGCTCAGCTCCTGCTGTAACGGGTGGACCAAAGGCCGATTCCACCAAGCTCTGGCTCACCCTCACGTGTCCGAAGGACGCACCGCGGTCCCCCGACAACCCGCTGGCAGGGAAACACACGGAGACCACCCATCAGACAGTGGCCCTGATAGCCACGGAAGCCCTGAGGTGGCACGGACAAAATAGAGCCTCGACCCCAGACAAAGCATCACCAACACCATCTCAGGTCCCGGCCTGACAGTGCTGCAGCAGCGAGGGAGGGATCTCTTCTGGGCCCCGAAGGATGGGGGCAGAGTTGATTCGGAAGAGCAGGAGGAGGCAAATGTGATAAGGACTCACCTCGTTCCTCATCCTGCTCTTCCGAACAGATCATCGTCCCGTCCTTCGGGGCCCAGAGGAGATCCCTCCCCTAGGCGCATCGCCCTAGGCGCCGCAGCGCTGTCAGGCCGTGGCCGCCGGGACCTAGGGTGTTGTGGGGGACCCCTGCCTGGGGTATATTAGACGACATAGTAGCAATATCAAAAATAGATAGTGTTAATATAAAAAAAGAACAATTGTCAATGCCAGTAGAGAAAGAAAAACGTAATATACAGCGTGCACAATAACAATATCAATAACCATATCAGTGATACTGGTGATAGATCAGGTAGTTATATGCATACAATAAGGGGTAAAGTGGCTGAGCAGCAGGATAAAAAATAAATAGTAACAGCAACGTGAATAGAGGCACTGCAGATAGTGTTGATGGCTGGTAACTCACCCCCAGTGATGAACTGGTCTGCCTGAACCACGCATGAACAAGATAATCTATATTCCGAGAGCATTTTTCTGTCTTGCCCTTGACTTTGGTGCAGGGCATGTGATGTCCATGGCCTCTTCATTGCAAAACTCACTGATCTTCTCAGAAAAATACATTGTCTATCTGTGTCCAGTCCAGGTTGTGCTTGTACAGGCATACCATCTATGGCAGGAAGGACGTCAGCATAGTGCAGCAGCCGAAACCTGGCCCCGACTGAGTCCAAACGCTCCTTCGCGATAACAACACCAGGCTCCAAAGCATCGAAGCTGTAAAACAGGAAATAACAAAAAAACATTTAAAAACCCGTTGATGTTATGCAAGCAACCTTGCATAACATTAATTCACCTCCCAAGTTTAGATAAGTTTAGATAAGAAGAATGACCTCACACAATGAAATGGAAATTATATTCACCTGAAGTGCTGGTACTGCTTGAACTGTGGTAGCAGAGTCAGGTGTTGTTGCCAGCCATAGCTTTCCACCAGCACCGTACCATCCTCCAGTCAAACCAGCTGTGGGATGTTGACCCCTGTCACAGTGCTGTCCTTCACAACACTAGCAATCTCAGACAAAGTGTTCACTCTGGTCTTTCTGAAGCGCTGCTCGATGTGGCCCGTAGCACCAGTCGGGGGCAAACTTGGTGTGGCCTGTGATCAGGAAGTGAATGTCCAGACTGCGGTGGAGCTTGTGCATGGTCCGCCAGGCACAATACCAGAGCACAAACTTGTTCTGGCCACTGCAGTTATCACAATTCAGGTCCACACGTGTTTCCCCAACCCCGTAGTTGCTGCAAACAACAGCAAAAGAACATGAAGATACATTACAATTAATTATCTCTTCCCTGTCAGTCTGTCTTTACACAGCTCAGTGAAAGGCATTTGCTTGCTTCCCATATATACAGTGGGGCAAAAAAGTATTTAGTCAGCCACCAATTGTGCAAGTTCTCCCACTTAAAAAGATGAGAGAGGCCTGTAATTTTTATCATAGGTAGACAACTTGGTAGCTAGAATCCAACACTACAGAGATCATACACGTAATGTTAGCTAGTGAGCCAGCCAGCTAATGTTAGCTCGCTAGCTAACAGTACACTTTAACTTGGAGTCTTTTATTCAGACATGTACTGTAGCTAGCTAGCAATACAAACCGATTATCATTGCTTTCTGTCAAAATTAGAAACGTATAATATCTGAAAATGTAGCTAGACTCTTACCCGTATTAATGGAAGAACGCTTCACGGCAGATTGCAACCCATTTCATTAAATAAGACGTCCAGTGTCGTTTCTGTTTTCTTTGTACATCTTGCTTGGCCCATTGTGTCAAGTCATTCTGGTTCACACAGATTGTGTGCAATGGCAGAATAATCAGATCTTTCTCCCTCTCTGTCACGGATGCCATGGTTGCCTTTAGTTGAAGACGTAATCCGGAGAAACACTTTTGCAGTTCTCCATGATATCTTTCAAAAAAGCTGCAGTAGAAAGGATTATCTACACATACCGAGCAACTCATGTTCCTGTTCCCAAGAAAGCTAAGGTAACTGAGCTAAACGACACTCACTTCCCTCATTATGTGGTGCTTTGAGAGACACCCTAGACCCACTCCAATTTACTTACCGCCCCAATAGGTCCACAGACGACGCAATTCCAATCACACTGCCCTAACCCATCTGGACAAGAGGAATACCTATGTGAGAATGCTCTTCATCGATAACAGCTCAGCATTTAACACAATAGTACCCTGCAAGCTCATCATTAAGACCCTGGGTCTCGACCCCGCCCTGTGCAACTGGGTCCTGGACCTTCTGACGGGCCGCCCCCAGTTGGTAAGGGTAGGAAATAACATCTCCACCCCGCTGTTCCTCAACACTGGGGCCCCACAAGGGTGCGTTCTCAGCCCTCTCCTGTACTCCCTGTTCACCCATGACTGTGTGGCCATGCACACTTCCAACTCAACCATCAAGTTTGCAGACAACACTACAGTGGTAGGCTTGATTACCAACAACGACGAAACGGCCTACAAGGAGGTGAGGGCCCTCGGAGTGTGGTGTCAGGAAAATAAACTCACACTGAACGTCAAAGGAGATGATCGTGGACTTCACGAAACAGCTGAGGGAGCACCCCCCCTATCCACATCGACGGGACAGTAGTGGAGAAGATGGAAAGTTTTAAGTTCCTCGGCGTACACATCACGGACAAACAGACAGGGTGGGGAAGAAGATGCAACAGCGCCTCTTCAACCTCAGGAGGCTGAAGAAATTTGGCTTGTCACCAAAAACACTCACAAACTTTTACAGATGCACAATTGAGAGCATCCTGTCGGGCTATTTCACCGCTTGGTACGGCAACTGCTCCACCCAATACTGTGAGGCTCTCCAGAAGGTAGTGAGGTCTGCACAACACATCACCAGGGGCAAACTACCTGCCCTCAAGGACACCTACACCTACACAAGGCCAAAAAGATCATCAATGACATCAACCACCCGAGCCACTGCCTGTTCACCCCGCTATCATCCAGAAGGCGAGGTCAGTACAGGTTAGAGGTCGAACGATTAATTAGGGCCGATTTCAAGTTCGGTTAACTGCATTTTTGGAAACCGATCATGGCCGATTACATTGCACTCCAGGGGAGACTGTTATGCGAGTGCAGCAAGGAGCCAAGGTAAGGTGCTAGCTAGCATTAAACGTATCTTTAAAAAACAATCAATCTCAACATAATCACTAGTTAACTACATGGTTGATGATATTACTAGTTTATCTAGCTTGTCCTGCGTTGCATATAATCGATGCGGTGCCTGTTAATTTATCATTGAATCACAGCCTACTTCACCAAACGGGTGATTTAACAAGCGCATTCGCAAAAAAAAAAACTGTTGTTGCACCAATGTGTAACTAACCATAAACATCAACGCCTTTCTTAAAATCAATACACAAGTATATATTTTCAAACCTGCATATTTAGTTAATATTGCCTGCTAACATGAATTTCTTTTAACTAGGGAAATTGTGTCACTTTTCTTGCAACAGAGTTAGGGTATATGCAGCAGTTTGGGCCACCTGGCTCACTGCGAACTGTGTGAAGACCATTTCTTCCTAACACAGACAGCCAATTTCGCCAAACGATGGATGATTTAACAAAAGCGCATTTGCGAAAAAAGCACAATTGTTGCATGAATGTACCTAACCATAAACATCAATGCCTTTCATAATATATATATATATATATATATGCCATTTAGCAGACTCTTTTATCCAAAGCGACTTACAGTCATGTGTGCATACATTCTACGTATGGGTGGTCCCGGGGATCGAACCCACTACCCTGGTGTTACAAGCGCCATGCTCTACCAACTGAGCTACAGGACCACAATCAATACAGAGATGTATATATTTTTTAAACCCTTTTTAAACCTGCATATTTAGTTAAAAGATATTCATGTTAGCAGGCAATATTAAACTAGGGAAATTGTGTCACTTCTCTTGCGTTCATTGCACGCAGTGTCAGGGTATATGCAACAGTCTGGGCCACTTGGCTCATTGCGAACTAATTTGGCAGAATTTGACATAATTATGACATGACATTGAAGGTTGTGCAATGTAACAGCAATATTTAGACTTATGGATGCCACCCGATAGCTAAAATACGGAACGGTTCCGTATTTCACTGAAATAATAAACATTTAGCTTTTGAAATGATAGTGTCCGGATTTGACCATATTAATTACCTCATATTTCTTTATGTTATTATATTATAATTAAGTCTATGATTTGACAGAGCAGTCTGACTGAGCGATGGTAGGCAGCAGCAGGCTCGTAAGCATTCATTCAAACAGCACTTTACTCAGTTTGCCAGCAGCTCTTCGCAATGCTTCAAGCATTTCCCTGTTTATGACTTCAAGCCTATCAACTCCCGAGATTAGGCTGGCAATACGAAAGTACCTATTGGAACATCCAATAGTCTAAGGTATATGAAATACAAATGGTATAGAGAGAAATAATAACTATAACCTAAAGAGTCCTATATAGAGTCCTATAATAACTACAACCTAAAACTTCTTACCTGGGAATATTGAAGACTCATGTTTAAAAAGAACCACCAGCTTTCATATGTTCTCATGTTCAGAGCAAGGAACTTAAATGTTAGCTTTTTTACATGGCAGATATTGCACTTTTACTTTCTTATCCAACACTTTGTTTTTGCTTTATTTACACCAAATTGAACATGTTTCATTATTTATTTGAGACTAAATAGATTTTATTGATGTATTATATTAAGTTAAAATAAAAGTGTTGTTCATTCAGTATTGTTGTATTTGTCATTATTACAAATATATATATAAAAATCGGCAGATTAATCGGTATCGGTTTTTTTGGTCCTACAATAATCGGTATAGGTATTGGCATTGAAACATCATAATGGGTCGACCTCTTGTACAGGTGCATTAAATCTGGGACCGAGAGACTGAAAAACAGCTTCTATCTCAAGGCCATCAGAATGTTAAATAGCCATCACTAACATTGAGTGGCTGCTGCCAACATACTGACTCTAATCTCTATCCACTTTAATAATAAAAAATGGATGTAATATATGTATCACTAGTCACTTTAAACAATTCCACTTTATATAATGTTTGCATACACTACATTAATCATCTCATATGTACAGTTGAAGTTGGAAGTTTACATACACTTTAGCCAAATACATTTAAACTCAGTTTTAAACAATTCCTGACATTTAATCCAAGTAAAAATTCCATGTTTTAGGTCCGTTAGGATCACCACTTTATTTAAAGAATGTGAAATGTCAGAATAATAGTAGAGAGAATGATTTCTTTCTTTCATCACATTCCCAGTGGGTCAGACGTTTACAGACACTCAATTAGTCAAACATTTTGGGTAGCCTTCCACAAGCTTCCCACAATAAGTTGGGTGAATTTTGGCCCATTCCTCCTGACAGAGCTGGTGTAACTGAGACAGGTTTGTAGGCCTCCACGCTTTTCCAGTTCTTCCCACAAATGTTCTATGGGATTGAGGTCAGGGCTTTGTGATGGCCTCTCCAATACCTTGATTTTGTTGTCCTTAAGCCATTTTGCCACAACTTTGGAAGTATGCTTGGGGTCATTGTCCACTTGGAAGACCCATTTGCGACCAAGCTTTAACTTCCTGACTGATGTCTTGAGATGTTGCTTCAATATATCCACATAATTTCCCACCCTCATGATGCCATCTATTTTGTGAAGTGTACCAGTCCCTCCTGCAGCAAAGCACCCCAACAACATGATGCTGGCAGCGCCGTGCTTCACGGTTGTGATGGTGTTCATTCGGCTTGCAAGCCCCCCCCCCCTTTTCCTCCAAACATAACAATGGTCATTATGGCCAAACAGTTCTATTTTTGTTTCATCAGACCAGAGGACATTTCTCCAAATAGTATGATCTTTGTGCAGTTGCAAACCGTAGTCTGCTTTTTTATGGCGGTTTTGGAGCAGTGGCTTCTTCATTGCTGAGCGGCCTTTCAGGTTATGTCGTTATAGGACTCGTTTTACTGTGGCTACAGATACTTTTGTACCTCTTATCCCCCAGCATCTTCACAAGGTCCTTTGCTGTTGTTCTGGGATTGATTTGCACTTTTCGCACCAAAGTACATTCATCTCTAGGAGACAGAACACGTCTCCTTCCTGAGCGGTATGACGGCTGCTTGGTCCCATGGTTTTTATACTTGCATACTATTGTTTGTACAGATGAACGTGGTACCTTCAGGCATTTGGAAATTGCTCCTAAGGATGAACCAGACTTGTGGCGGTCCACATCTTGGCTGATTTCTTTTGATTTTCCCATGATGTCAAGCAAAGAGGCACTGAGTTTGAAGGTAGGCCTTGAAATATATCCACAGGTATATACCAATTGACTCAAATTAGCCTATCAGAAGCTTCTGAAGCCATGACATAATTTTCTGGAATTTTCCAAGTTTTTTAAAGGCACAGTCAACTTATTGTTTGTAAACTTCTGACCCACTGGAATTGTGAAAGTGAAATAGTCTGCCTGTTGTTGGAAAAATGACCTGTGTCATGCACAAAGTTGATTTCCTAAGAATTTTGGCAAATTTATACACAAAAAAATGGAAATATTACATTTACAAAAGTATTCAGAGCCTTTACTCAGTACTTTGTTGAAGCACCTTTGGCAGCGATTACAGCCTTGAGTGGTTTGGGAATGAAGCTACAGGTTTGGCACACCTGTATTTTGGGAGCTTCTCCCATTCTTCTCTGCAGATCCTCTCAAGCTCTGTCAGGTTGGATGGGGAGCGTCGCTGCACAGCTATTTTAAGTTTTCTCCAGAGATGTTCAATCGGGTTCAAGTCCGGGACTTGGCTGGGCAACACAAGGACATTCTGAGACTTGTCCCAAAGCCACTCCTGTGTTGTCTTGGCTGTGAGCTGAAGGTCATTGTCCTGTTGGAAGGTGACCCTTAGCCCCAGTCTGAGGTCCTGAGTGCTCTGGAGCAGGTTTTCATCAAGGATCTCTCTGTACTTTGCTCCGTTCATCATTCCCACAATCATGATTAGTCGACCCAGTCCCTGCCGCTGAAAAACATCCCTGCCACCACCATGCTTCACTGTAGGGATGTAACACTGGGCATTCAGGCCAAGGAGTTCAATATTGGTTTCATTAGACCAGAGAATCTTGTTTCTCCTGGTCCGAGAGTCCTTTAGGTGCCTTTTGGCAAACTCCAAGCGGGCTGTAATGTGCTTTTTACTGAGGAGTGTCTTCCGTCTGCAGAGATGGTTGTCCTTCTGTAAAGTTCTCCCATCTCCACAGAGGAACTCTGGAGCTCTTTCAGAGTGACCATGGGGTTCTTGGTCACCTCTCTGACCAAGGCCCTTCTGCCCCGATTGCCCAGTTTTTCTGTGCGGATAGCTCTAGGGTGAGTCTTGGTGGTTTCAAACTTTTCCATTTAAGAATGTTGGAGGCCGCTGTTTTTGGGGACCTTCAATGCTGCAGACATTTTCTGCTACCCTTCCCCAGATCTGTGCCTCAACACAATCCTGTCTCGGAGCTCTACGGACAATTCCTTCGACCTCATGGCTTGGTTTTTGCTATGACGGACTGTCAACTGTGGGGTCTTATATAGACAGTTGGGTGCCTTTCTAAATCATGTACAATCAAGTTGTAGAAACGTTTTAAGGATGGGCGATGGAAACAGTTTCGAGTGTCACGATCGTTGGAAGCATACTCGGACCAACGTGCATCGTGATCTGGGTTCCACATATTTTATTTGAAATAAGTGAACCACACAACAAAACAATAAAGACTAAATGAAAAGTGCCGATAATGGAGTCCTAACATGCAACTACACATAAACAATATCCCACAAACACAGGTGGAAAAAAGCTACCTAAATATGATCCCCAATTAGAGACAATGATTACCAGCTGCCTCTAATTGGGAATCATACAAAATCACCAACATAGAAAAACTAAACTAGTTACCCCACATAGAAATAATAAACTAGACTAACCCCCAGTCACGCCCTGATCTACTCTACCATAGAAAATAAGGGCTCTCTATGGTCAGGATGTGACGAGTCTCATAGCAAAGGGTCTAAATGTAACGGCGTTCGTCTGTTGAAGAAAGAGAGTCGGACCGAAATGCAGCGTGTAGGTTACTCATGACTTTAATGAAAGAATCGCGGTACATGAAATAACTGAAACTAAATACAAAAACAACAGAACGGAACGTGAAACTAATTACAGCCTATCTGGTGACTACAACACAGAGACAGGAACAAACACCCACGAAATACAAAGCGAACTCAGGCTACCTAAATACGGTTCCCAATCAGAGACAACGATAAGCACCTGACTCTAATTGAGAATCGCCTCAGGCAGCCAAGCCTATACCACACCCCTAATCAGCCGTGATCCCAAATAATACAAACCCCAATACGAAACACAACATATAAACCCATGTCACACCCTGGCCTACCCAAACATATAACAAAAACACAAAATACAATGAACAAGGCGTGACACTAAATTACTACGTACAACTTTCCTAAAACCTGTTTTCACATTGCCATTATGTGTAGATTGATGAGGAATAAAATGTATTTAATCCATTTTAGAATAAGGCTGTAACGTAACAAAACATTTCAAGGGATCTGAATACTTCCCGAATGGGTTACTTTTCTGAAAAAGACAAGTGTATGAATTCACAATGAATTCATCATGCTAGACGAAGCTAAATCAGCTGCCAAATTGAGTGACAAAGCGCATCAATCATTCTATCATTTTGACTGACTCGTTTACGTTCCTTTAATATGCATTCAATTAAAACACAATATCACACAAAATATCAGTTAACATGATTGATTTGGCACGGTTGTCTATTGCTTATTTATTATTTTGTTTTATCACCTATTCCGTGAGGAATGTAATTTATTTGTATTTTTGGAAATGTTATGAATGAATATTGCTGCTATTGTCCACAAGTCCTGTGTATGTGTGTGCGCGTGCGTGTACACCCACATGTGTAATAGGCTATGTGTGTGGTTATATGCTGGTGGGTGAAATCGTGTTATGCTCGCTGCCCTTACCTACCTGTTAGCAAATTCTGAAATACACCATTATAACTTTAGGCAATCCTGTCAAACCCAAGAATTATTACGATTTAATTACCTGTGCGAGCTTAAATGATTTACGGGGCTGAACAAACATAGATGTAATCCTCCTCACTTATTCTCTTGTCTGGATTATTAACTAATTTACTGTCGCTGTTACACGCTACTCACTATAATCAACCGTGGCTCCGTCAATCTAGTCATGGTGCTCTCATGCCCTCCTAATTCCCCATTCACTCAGACTGAGAAACCTGCTCTTCTCTCTCTCCGACTCTTTCCAGGTTATGAGGGATCGGAGCTGAAGATGGAGCTTTTCTGGATTTTGGTATTTTCTATCATCTACCCGTATGCGCAAGGGCAAGGAGTGTACGGTAAGAAATAATCAATCAATCAAAATTATTTATAAAGCCCTTCTTATATCAGCTGATGTCGCAAAGTGCTGTACAGAAACCCAGCCTAAAACCCCAAACAGCAAGCAATACAGGTGTAGAATCACGGAGGCTAGGAAAACTCCATAGAAAGGCCAGAACCCAGGAAGAAACCTAGAGAGGAACCAGGCTATGAGGGGTGGCTAGTCCTCTTCTGGCTGTGCCGGGTGGAGATTATTACAGAACTTGGCCAAGATGTTCAAATGTTCATAGATGACCAGCAGAGTCAAATAATAATAATCACAGTGGTTGTCGAGGGTGCAACAGGTCAGCACCCCAGGAGTAAATGTCAGTTGGCTTTTTATAGCTGGTCATTCAGAGTATCTCTACCGCTCCTGCTGTCTCAAGAGAGTTGAAAACAGCAGGACTGGGACAGGTAGCACGTCCAGGTGAGCAGGTCAGGGTTCCATAGCCGCAGACAGAACAGTTGAAACTGGAGCAGCAACACGACCAGGTGGACTGGGGACAGCAAGGAGTCATCAGGCCAGGTAGTCCTGAGGCATGGTCCTAGGGTTCAGTTCCTCCGAGAGAAAGAAAGAACAAAAGAAAGAGAGAAAAAGAGAAATATGGGATAATTAGAGAGAGCATACTTAAATTCACACGGGATACCGGATAAGACAGGAGAAATACTCCAGATATAACAGACTAACTTTAGCCCTCCGACACAAACTACTGCAGCATAAAAACTGGAGGCTAAAACAGGAAGGGTCGGGAGACACTGTGGCTCCGTCCGACGATACCCCCGGACAGGGCCAAACAGGCAGGATATCACCCCACCCATATTGCCAACGCACAGCCTCCACACCACTAGAAGGATGTCTTCAACCACCGACTTACCATCCTGAGACAAGGCCGAGGGTAGCCCATGAAGATCTCCCCCACGGCACAACACAAGGGCGGCCGCCAACCCGGACAAAACGACCACGTTAGTGACTCAACCCACTCAAGTGACGCACCCCTCCTAGGGACGGACTCGGCCCCTGTAATAGGGTTAGAGGCAGAGAATCCCAGTGGAGAGAGGGGAACCGGCCAGGCAGAGACAGCAAGGGCGGTTCGTTGCTCCAGTACCTTTCCGTTTAGCTTCACACTCCTGGGCCAGACAACACTCAATCATATGACCTTCCGAAGAGATGGGTCTTTAATAAAGACTTAAAGGTTGAGATCAAGTCTGCGTCTCACATGGATAGGCAGACCATTTCATAAAAATGGAGCTCCATAGGCGAAAACCCTGCCTCCAGCTGTTTGCTTAGAAATTCTAGGGACAGTAAGGAGGCCTGCGTCTTGTGACCGTAGCATACGTGTAGGTCTGTACGGCAGGACCAAATCGGAAAGCTAGGTAGGAGCAAGCCCATGTAATGATTTGTAGGTTAGCAGTAAAACCTTGAAATCAGCCCTAGCCTTAACAGGAAGCCAGTGTAGAGAGGCAAGCACTGGAGTAATATGATACATTTTTAGGGTTCTATTCAAGATTCTAGCAGCCGTTTATAGCACTAACTGAAGTTTATTTAGTGCTTTATCCAGGTAGACGGAAAGTAGAGCATTGCAGTAGTCTAATCTAGAAGTGACAAAAGCTTGGATTAATTTTTGTGCATAATTTTCAGACAGAAATTTCAGATTTTTGCAATGTTACATAGATGGAAAAAAGCTATCCTTGAAATAGTCATGATATGTTTGTCAAAAGAGAGATCAGGGTCCAGAGTAACGCAGAGGTCCTTCACAGTTTTATTTGAGATGACTGTACAACCATCAAGATTAATTGTTAGATTTAACAGAATATCTCTTTGTTTCTTGGGACCTAGAACAAGCATCTCTGTTTTATCCTTGTTTAAAAGTAGAACATTTCCCGCCATTATGTCTGAAACACAGGCTTCCAGGGAGGGCAATTTTTGGGCTTCACCATGTTTCATCGAAATATACAGCTGTGTGTCATCCGCATAGCAGTGAAAGTTAACATTATGTTTTCGAATGACATCCCCAAGAGGTAAAATATATAGTGTAAACATTAGTGGTCCTAAAACGTAACCTTGAGGAACACCGAAATGTACAGTTGATTTGTCAGAGGACAACCCATCCACAGAGACAAACTGATATCTTTCCGACAGATAAGATCTAAACCAGGCCAGAACTTGTCCGTGTAGACCAATTTGGGTTTCCAATTTCTCCAAAAGAATGTGGTGATCGATGGTATCAAAAGCAGCACTAAGGTCAGACAGCTGCAGAGCCTCGGTCTGACGGCATTAAAAGGTAATTTACCACCTTCACAAGTGCAGTCTCAGTGCTACGATGGGGTCGCTTGTCAGAATGAAGTGTTTCGAATACATTGTTTGTCTTCAGGAAGACGGTGAGTTGCCGCACAACAGCTTTTTCAAAACATATTAAGAGGAATGGGAGACTTCCGGCGCCGACAGAGATGGCCGCCTCGCTTCGCGTTCCTAGGAAACTATGCAGTTTTTTTTAACGTGTTATTTCTTACATTGGTACCCCAGTCGAGAAGAACTACTGAATATAAGATCAGCGTCAACTCACCATCAGTACGACCAAGAATATGACTTTCGCAAAGCGGACCCTGTGTTCTGCCTTTCACCCAGGACAACAGAATGGATCCCAGCCGGCGACCCCAAAAAACAACTTTGAAAAAGGGGAAAATGAAGCAGTCTTCTGGTCAGACTCCGGAGACGGGCACATCGTGCACCACTCCCTAGCATTCTCCTCGCCAATGTCCAGTCTCTTGACAACAAGGTTGATGAAATCCGAGCAAGGGTAGCATTCCAGAAGGACATCAGAGACTGTAACGTTCTTTGCTTCACGGAAACATGGCTCACTGGAGAGACGCTAACGGAGACGGTGCAGCCAGCTGGTTTCTCCACGCATCGCGCCGACAGAAACAAACATCTTTCTGGTAAGAAGAGGGCAGGGGCGTATGCTTTATGGTTAACGTGACGTGGTGTGGCCAAAACAACATACAGGAACTAAAGTCCTTCTGTTCACCTGATTTAGAATTCCTCACAATCAAATGTAGACCGCATTATCTACCAAGGGAATTCTATTCAATTATAATCACTGCCGTATATATTCCCCCCCATGCAGACACATCGATGGCTCTGAACGAACTTTATTTGACTCTTTGCAAACTGGAATCCATATATTTGGAGGCTGCATTCATTGGAGCTGGGGATTTTAACAAGGCTAATCTGAAAACAAGACTCCCTAAATTTTATCAGCATATCGATTGCGCAACCAGGGCTGGAAAAACCTTGGATCATTGCTATTCCAACTTCAGCGACGCATATAAGGCCCTGCCCCGCCCTCCTTTCGGAAAAGCTGACCACGACTCCATTTTGTTGATCCCTGCCTACAGACAGAAACTAAAACAAGAAGCTCCCGCGCTGAGGTCTGTTCAATGCTGGTCCGACCAATCTGATTCCACACTCCAAGACTGCTTCCATCACGTGGACTGGGATATGTTCCGTATTGCGTCAGACGACAACATTGACGAATACGCTGATTCGGTGTGCGAGTTCATTAGAACGTGCGTTGAAGATGTTGTTCCCATAGCAACGATTAAAACATTCCCAAACTAGAAACTGCGGATTGATGGCAGCATTCGCGTGAAACTGAAAGTGCGAACCACTGCTTTTAATCAGGGCAAGGTGACTGGAAACATGACCGAATACAAACAGTGTAACGATTCTCTCCGCAAGGCAATCAAACAAGCTAAGCGTCAGTATAGAGACAAAGTAGAATCTCAATTCAACGGCTCAGACACAAGAGGTATGTGGCAGGGTCTACAGTCAATCACGGATTACAAAAAGAAAACCAGCACCGTCACGGACCAGGATGTCTTGCTCCCAGGCAGACTAAATAACTTTTTTGCCCGCTTTGAGGACAATACAGTGCCACTGACACTGCCCGCAACTAAAACATGCGGACTCTCCTTCACTGCAGCCGACGTGAGGGAAACATTTAAACGTGTCAACCCTCGCAAGGCTGCAGGCCCAGACGGCATCCCCAGCCGCGCCCTCAGAGCATGCGCAGACAAGCTGGCTGGTGTGTTTACCGACATATTCAATCAATCCCTATCCCAGTCTGTTGTTCCCACATGCTTCAAGAGGGCCACCATTGTTCCTGTTCCCAAGAAAGCTAAGGTAACTGAGCTGAACGACTACCGCCCCGTAGCACTCACTTCCGTCATCATGAAGTGCTTTGAGAGACTAGTCAAGGACCATATCACCTCCACCCTACCTGACACCCTAGACCCACTCCAATTTGCTTACCGCCCAAATAGGTCCACTGACGATGCAATCTCAACCACACTGCACACTGCTCAAACCCATCTGGACAAGAGGAATACCTATGTGAGAATGCTGTTCATCGACTACAGCTCGGCATTTAACACCATAGTGCCCTCCAAGCACGTCATCAAGCTCGAGACCCTGGGTCTCGACCCCGCCCTGTGCAACTGGGTACTGGACTTCCTGACGGGCCGCCCCCAGGTGGTGAGGGTAGGCAACAACATCTCCACCCCGTTGATCCTCAACACTGGAGCCCCACAAGGGTGCGTTCTGAGCCCTCTCCTGTACTCCCTGTTCACCCACGACTGCGTGGCCACGCACGCCTCCAACTCAATCATCAAGTTTGCGGACGACACAATAGTGGTAGGCTTGATTACCAACAAAGACGAGACAGCCTACAGGGAGGAGGTGAGGGCCCTCGGAGTGTGGTGTCAGGAAAATAACCTCACACTCAACATCAACAAAACTAAGGAGATGATTGTGGACTTCAGGAAACAGCAGAGGGAAACACCCCCATCCACATCGATGGAACAGTAGTGGAGAGGGTAGTAAGTTTTAAGTTCCTCGGCGTACACATCACAGACAAACTGAATTGGTCCACCCACACAGACAGCATCGTGAAGAAGGCGCAGCAGCGCCTCTTCAACCTCAGGAGGCTGAAGAAATTTGGCTTGTCAACAAAAGCACTCACAAACTTCTACAGATGCACAATCGAGAGCATCCTGTCGGGCTGTATCACCGCCTGGTACGGCAACTGCTCCGCCCACAACCGTAAGGCTCTCCAGAGGGTAGTGAGGTCTGCACAACGCATCACCGGGGGCAAACTACCTGCCCTCCAGGACACCTACACCACCCGATGTTACAGGAAGGCCATAAAGATCATCAAGGACATCAACCACCCGAGCCACTGCCTGTTCACCCCGCTATCTTCCAGAAGGCGAGGTCAGTACAGGTGCATCAAAGCTGGGACCGAGAGACTGAAAAACAGCTTCTATCTCAAGGCCATCAGACTGTTAAACAGCCACCACTAACATTGAGTGGCTGCTGCCAACACACTGACTCAACTCCAGCCACTTTAATAATGGGAATTGATGGGAAATTATGTAAAATATATCACTAGCCACTTTAAACAATGCTACCTAATATAATGTTTACATACCCTACATTATTAATCTCATATGTATACGTATATACTGTACTCTATATCATCTACTGCATCCTTATGTAATACATGTATCACTAGCCACTTTAACTATGCCACTTTGTTTACATACTCATCTCATATGTATATACTGCACTCAATACCATCTACTGTATCTTGCCTATGCCGCTCTGTACCATCACTCATTCATATAGCTTTATGTACATATTCTTTATCCCCTTACACTTGTGTCTATAAGGTAGTAGTTTTGGAATTGTTAGCTAGATTACTTGTTGGTTATTACTGCATTGTCGGAACTAGAAGCACAAGCATTTCGCTACACTCGCACTGACATCTGCTAACCATATGTATGTGGCAAATCAAATTTGATTTGATGATTTGATTTGATTTGAGATTCAATATAGGCCGATAGTTTTTAATATTTTCTGGTTTAACGTTTGGCTTTTTCAAGAGAGGCTTTATTACTGCCACTTTTAGTGAGTTTGGTACACATCCTGTGGATAGAGAGACGTTTATTATGTTCAACATAGGAGGGCCAAGCACAGGAAGCAGCTCTTTCAGTAGTTTAGTTGGAATAGGTACCAGTATACAGCTTGAAGATTTAGAGGCCATGATTATTTTCATCATTGTGTCAAGAGATATAGTACTAAAACACTTGAGTGTCTCTCTTGATCCTAGGTCCTGGCAGAGTTGTGCAGACTTAGGACAACTGAGCTTTGGAGGAATACGCAGATTTAAAGAGGAGTCTGTAATTTGCTTTTTAATGATCATGATCTTTTCCTCAAAGAAGTTCATGAAATTATGTGAAACCCATCCTCTCTTGTGGAATGCTGCATTTTAGTTAGCTTTACGACATTATCAAAAAAAAACATTTTGGATTTTTCTTATTTTCATCAATTAATTTGGAAAATAGGATGATCGAGCAGTAGTGAGGGCTCTTTGATACTGCATGGTACTGTCTTTCCAAGCTAATCGGCAGACTTCCAGTTCGGTGTAGCATCATTTCCATTCCAATTTTCTGGAAGCTTGCTTCAGAGCTCGGGCATTTTCTGTATACCAGGGAGCTAGTTTCTTAAGACAAATGTTTTTTGTTTTTAGGGGTGCGACTGTATCTAGTGTTTTGTGCAAGTTTAAATTGAGTTCCTCAGTTAGGTGGTTAACTGATTTTTGTACTCTGATGTCCCTGGGTAGGCGGAGGGAGTCTGGAAGGGCATCTAGGAATCTTTGGGTTGTCTGAGAATTTATAGCACTACTTTTGATGATCCTTGGTTGGGGTCTGAACAGATTATTTGTTGCGATTGCAAACGTAATAAAATGGTGGTCCGATAGTCCAGGATTATGAGGAAAAACATTAACATTTATTCCACGGGAGAAAACTAGGTCCAGAGTATGACTGTGGCAGTGAGTAGGTCCGGAGATATGTTGGACAAAACACACTGAGTTGATGATGGCTCCGAAAGCCTGTTGGAGTGGGTCTGTGGACTTTTCCATGTGAATATTTTTGTCACCAAAAATATTAATATTATCTGCCATGACAACAAGGTCCGATAGGAATCCAGGGAACTCCATGAGGAACGCTGTATTTAAGGCTCAGGAGGCCTGTAAACAGTAGCTATAAAAAGTGATTGAGTAGGCTGTATAGATTTCATGACTAGAAGCTCAAAAGATGAAAACATAGGTTTTTTTTGTAAATTGAAATTTGTTAGCAACACCTCCGACTTTGCAGGATGCGCGGGGGATATGGTCACTCGTGTTACCAGGAGGTAAGGCCTCATTTACCACAGTAAATTCATCAAGCTTAAGCCATGTTTCAGTCAGGCCAATCACATCAAGATTATGATCAGTGATTAGTTCATTGACTATAACTGCCTTGGAAGTGAGGGATCTAACAATAAGTAGCCCTATTTTGAGATGTGAGGTATCACGATCTCTTTCAATAATGGCAGGAATGGAGGAGGTCTTTATTCCAGTGAGATTGCTAAGGCGAACACCGCCATGTTTAGTTTTGCCCAACATAGGTCAAGGCACAGACACGGTCTCAATGGGGATAGCTGAGCTGACAACATTGACTGTGCTAGTGGCAGACTCCACTAAGCTGGCAGGCTGGCTAACAGCCTGCTGCCTGGCCTGCACCCTGCTGCCTGGCCTGCACCCCTGCTGCCTAGCTTGCACCCTGCTGCCTAGCCTGCACCCTGCTGCCTAGCCTGCACCCTGCTGCCTAGCCTGCACCCTGCTGCCTACCCTGCACCCTGCTGCCTACCCTGCACCCTGCTGCCTACCCTGCACCCTGCTGCCTACCCTGCACCCTGCTGCCTACCCTGCACCCTATCTCATTGTGGAGCGAGGGGAGTTAGAGCCCTGTCTATGTTCGTAGAGTAGATGAAAGCACCCCTCCAGCTAGGATTGAGTCCGTCACTCCTCAACAGGCCAGGCTTGGTCCTGTGTGTGGGTGAGTCCCAGAAAAAGGGCCAATTATCTGCACATTCTATCTTTTGGGAGGGGAAGAAAACAGTTTTCAACCAGTGATTGAGTTGTGATACTCTGCTGTAGAGCTCATCACTCCCCCTAACTGGGAGGGGGCCAGAGACAATTACTCGATGCCGACACATATTTCTAGCTGATTTACACGCTGAAGCTATGTTGCGCTTGATGACCTCTGACTGTTTCATCCTAACATCGTTGGTGCCGACATAGATAACAATATCCCTATACTCTCTACACTCACCAGTTTTAGCTTTAGCCAGCACCATCTTCAGATGAGCATTAACGTCGGTAGCCCTGCCCCCTCGTAATAAAGTGTGTGTGTCTGTGTGTGTGTGTTACACTGTCCATTCAGTGTAACATGATGGTAATAAACAACACAAATATTGAGTTATTGCAACAACAAAAAATATGCACAGTTGTACCATGCTGGTTTCATAGACTAGACGTAACATAGTAAATGAAAATCCGGCACACTCAGATTGGTATGATATGTTATTTTTGGTATGGATACATGAGACAGAAGGTTACTTAGAAGAAAACTCCACCCAAAAACCTATCTTTTGGTATGTGTTTCGTTCGTCCATTGTTGACATATTCCCTAAATGTTTTGCTTATCAGCAATCAAGTTTTCAAGATGTGTTACTTTAAAAATACAGAAATCTTCCCCCTATGATGCATTTTGCATCATTTGATGCTGTGTCTTTCATCATATGATGCAAAACTTGATGGCTGACAAGCAAATAATTTTGGGACTATGTCAACAATGGACTAATGAAACAAATGCCAAAAGATAATTTAAATTAAAGGAGGGTGGGTGGATGTGCGTAGAATGCGAATACCTAGCAACCCAAAGGTTGCATGTTCGAATCTTATCATGGAAAACTTTAACATTTTAGCTAAATTGTAACTTTGCAACTAAACTTCTAACCTTAACCCTTATCCTTAAGCCATAGCCTAGCTAACGTTAGTCACTTAGCTAACGCTAGCATTCGCCACAGCAAATTCTAACTTGTACATATCATACGAATTGTGATTTGTAACATATCATATGAATTGTAATTCATAAAATATCATATGAAATGGATGATGGACATCCACAAATGAATACATATATACCATACGTCCACAAATGAATACATAACATATCATACTAATTTCAAAATTCCAGATTTGGATTTACTATGTGACGTCTACCCCTGAGTCCAGGTTGGTTACTTCTTTCTCATTCATCTTCTGATCTTAATTGTCTTGTCCCAGTACATTTTCTTTCTTGGCGCCACAAGAGATTAACAAGTTATAATATTATTAATATTAACAATGATAATAATAATGGGCCTAATGCATTTCCACCTCTGGCTTGCTTCGTGCATCCAAATGCTCTGACATAAAATCTATTTGACATGACATTTTAACAGTAATTCGAAAAGTTGGAGGCTTTCTCAGTCCTTGGTAATGTCTATTAAGTCAGCAGGAAGAGCATGGCTTCGGGAGGATTCCTAGTATTGCATAATTAATCTATTTAAACCTACATACACTCTAAACAATGCTGGGTTAAAAACAACAACATTTGATAACCCAGTGCTGGGTAAATATTGGACAGAACACATAAGCTGGGTCATTTTGACCCAACCGGTTGGGTTGTGTGAAAAACCCAAACACGTCTGCTAAATGACTTAAATGTAAATGTTGCGTTGTTTGGATTACCCAAACATGGATTAATTTAAACATAAGTAAACATTTTTTTACCATCTGTTGGGTTGACCCAGCAGCTGGGCCTTTTTTATTTGATTGAACCTTTATTTAACCAGGCAAGTCAACTAACTTAAGGATCTATGGGATCGGTGTCCCTATACCAGAACGCTTGTTGCTAACGTGCGCTAATGTGACTAGAATGACGACGTAAGTACAGTTGAAGTCGGAAGTTTACATACACCTAAGCCAAATATATTTAAACTCAGTTTTTCACAATTCCTGTCATTTAATCCTAGTAAAAATTCCCTGTCTTAGGTCAGTTAGGATCACCACTTAATTTTAAGAATGTAAAATGTCGGAATAGTAGAGAGAATGATTTCTTTCAGCTTTTAGTTCTTTCATCACACTCCCAGTGGGTCAGAAGTTTACATGCACTCAATTAATATTTGGTAGCATTGCCTTTAAATTGTTTAACTTTGTAATGAATTTCCTCCTCTTCTTCCGAAGAGGAGAGGCGAAACGGATCAGAGGACCAATACGCGGCGTGGTAAGTGTCCATGGTTCTTTTTAATACGTTAAGGTACACATGAACAACTGACTACAAAAAAACAAGAAATGTGAAAACTCAAAACAGTCCTATCTGGTGCAAAGACAGAGACAGGAACAATCACCCACAAACACACAGTGAAACCCAGGCTACCTAAGTATGATTCTCAATCAGAGACAACTAATGACACCTGCCTCTGATTGAGAACCATACTAGGCCGAAACATAGAAATACCCAAATCATAGAAAAACAAACATAGACTGCCCACCCAACTCATGTCCTGACCATACTAACTAAATACAAAAACACAGGAAATAAAGGTCAGAACGTGACAAACTTGGGTCAAACGTTTCAAGTAGCCTTCCACAAGCTTCCCACAATAAGTTGGGTGAATTTTGACCCATTCCACCTGACAGAGCTGGTGTAACTGAGTCAGGTTTGTAGGCCTCCTTGCTTGCACACGCTTTTTCAGTTCTTCCCACACATTTTCAATGGGATTGAGGTCAGGGCTTTGTGATGGCCACTCCAATACATTGATTTTGTTGTCCTTATTAAGCCATTTTGCCACAACTTTGGAAGTATGCTTGGGGTAATTGTCCACTTGGAAGATGCATTTGCAACCAAGCTTTAACTTCCTGACTGATGTTGAGTTGAGTTGAGTTTATTTTATTTTTACAGGGACAGTGCACATTAATCAGCCTTTCAGTAAAAGTGCTGGTTTTAGCCAGCCGGCTAATTTTCAACCGCAGTCCCTGGGCAGGTTATTAAAAACAATTACAATATAGACAATAGCAACATAGGACAAGCAATACATAGCATACAGACAGAGCAACATAGAACAAAAGGCAGCAAGACAAAATTCATAAAAGCAACAAAGTGTTTCCACACCTCACAAGCTACAGACAACAGACAACATGGAAAGCGGCAACACACAGCTAGGGACCATGTTCACAAACCTGATTGACCTTTAGCCATGTCTTCAAGCATTTTGTGAAAGTTTGATGTGTGGTGCAGTTACAGTGGGGAGAACAAGTATTTGATACACTGCCGATTTTGCAGGTTTTCCTACTTACAAAGCATGTAATTCTGTAATTTTTTATCAGAGATACACTTCAACTGTGAGAGACGGAATCTAAAACAAAAATCTAGAAAATCACATTGTATGATTTTTAAGTAATTAATTTGCATTTTATTGCATGACATAAGTATTTGATCACCTACCAACCAGTAAGAATTCCGGCTCTCACAGACCTGTTAGTGTGATTTTCTAGTTTTTTTTTCTCATTTTGTCATAGTTGAAGTGTACCTATGATGAAAATTACAGGCCTCTCTCATCTTTTTAAGTGGGATAACTTGCACAATTGGTGGCTGACTAAATACTTTTTGCCCCATTGTGTGTCTCACCACCTGGATTCGGTCTTATGAAGCAAAATTTGAAATGGTGTTTTTTACATTGGTGGTAAAGTAAAGTAAAGTTAAGATTTGGGCAGTGGCAGGCTGACTCTTTATCTGTGCCTGAAAAGGAAAATGTATATCCAGAGTGTGGAGAACATGGGCACTCTTTTCTTACCGCAGATGAGGTATTTGAAACAATGATTGGATTGTCATAAAGGTTCACTAGATTGTGTAGTAACATGTAATTACATTAAGAAATAGTTTCTGTGCAACATAACATCAATTGTAGCATTGACCTCCATCTCAATGTGCAGGCCTGAATTTATGCTCTCTCACTAATGGAAGACTATCTGGTATTCTTGTACAACCCAGCACTAACACACTTCACACACTTCACATTTCTTGGAACACACTTGTGTTTTCTCCATTACTGATCCACACACCCACGCAGGCACGCACACACACTTCTTCTACTACTGTATTCATGAATTGAACTGCTTCGTAAAGGCCTTTGGCCTAGAAAGATCAGCGTTATAGTGCCCGTGACCACCAGGGCCTCCAGTGACTGACTCTTCGTCTTCCTCATCCTCAGCACTTTTTTTGTCGATCTCTCTCTTTTATGTCTCTCACTACCACATGTGGTTTTATTGGATGCTGAAAATTGCCCTTTTTTAATAACCATTCATAGTTTATCCGTAGCTGTGAGGCGGGGGAGCGCGAGGGAGGGATGGAGGAAGAGAGGGGGGAGCGAAGCCACATGAGCTAGGGATGACAATCTTCTTGCTTTTCTGCCCTCCTTTCTATTTCTTTCTCTGTTTACATGTTCATGCAGTATATAAGCATAAGACTCTGAATAATAAAACAAGGTGACAAAGTCCACAATGAATGGACATCAGCCTCTGAGCTGCTTACTTTTTATGGCCAAACCACACTCTGTCTCAAGTTAACTATGTAACTTCTCCCCACCTGAGACTGGGGTTCAATCCCCACTCCAACCCTTCATACTGTTTCTCCCACCTGCCTGTTTACTCCTCTGTGATTTAATTACCGTCTAAAATAAAGTAACAATTTTTTAAAAATTAATGACATTGTAATGAAATGCATTCTATAATGGTTGAGAAATGACTATTGTTGCATTCACTTGTATAGAAGGGATATTTATTATTTTATGTAAAGACTGTCATATATTTACTCCAGGCCCTGCTGGGAGATTGAAGTAAGTAAGCATTTCACTGTTGTATTCGGCGCATGTTACAAATAAAATGAGATTTGATGGTATTTAGGCCCCAAACTATACAATGTCAGTTAGGAGCTATTTCCACTGTAGGGTCCAAAATGTCTTTCTTTTTAGCGGGGAAAAAGTGGGGGACAGTGGAGGAGAGAGATATAAGTGTCTGGGGCCTTGGAAGGTCGAGAGCTGAGCTATTCTTCCTCGCTCTCTATCTCTCTCCTCTATTTTCTATCTTCTCTCATTCGCTCCTCTCTTTTTTTCTCTCTATTTTTTTTATATATATCTATATACTCTCTCACCCTCTCTCCTTTCATACTCTCTCAGTCCCTCTAACTTTGTAATATCCTCCTATAGGCAAAATGAAGTGAAAAAAACACTATGGATGGCGGATTGATCTCCCCCTGAGATAGAGAAGAGAGAGAATGTGTGTGTATACTGTATGTGTGTGTCAAAAAGACAGTGTGTGTTTCTCTCTCTCTCTTTCTCTGTGTGTGTGTGCCATCTAGTTAATGCCACTCTGTTGTCAGGGGTGGGAGTATGGATAACAGCTTGGACTTATTGGGCCTTCCTCTCCATTTGTGGCACCCATCAGGTTGCCTTTCCTCCTTTTATTTCTCTCTCTCTCACACACACACACACACACACACACACACACACACACACACACACACACACACACACACACACACACACACACACACACACACACACACACACACACACACACACACACACACACACACACACACACACACACACACACACACACACACACACATATATTCAAATCATTGAGAGAGAGGGATCGTTTTCTGCTATCCATCATCATGTTTTCTCTCCTCTCCCCATACTATCCCAAAGTCCCTGTCATTTCATTGGGCCCTGGCAGTGTGGCCGGGTGGTACACAGAAATTCTATTACCCGTGGGTCAGAGCCCAAGTCCCGATCCATCGTGGTTTACTGGCCCAACAGGCTCATGGCTAAGGGCTAGCCGGGGCTAGTGGTGTCGCGGCGGCCTGGGCTGCTTCCGAACGGGTCGGCTTATCCCTAAAGCTTCCACCAAGGTGCGTATCCCACCAGGAAACTTGAAATGAAGTGTTTTACATAGCTGGGGAAGAAAGAAAATACACACCTCAAGATGAAAGAGAAAATAGAGTGGGTTGAGAGAGAGGTACAGTCACCTTTCGGGGGGGAACTGTCAAAGAAAGTTTTGTATTTCTTTTCTTCTAATCGGTCAGATGTTATCAAGAGAGGTGGGGTTGCTGGTGATGTTACTTTTCATGGCCAAGGGGCAGAAATAACAGGCATCTGTGTGTGTGTGTGTGTGTGTGTGTGTGTGTGTGTGTGTGTGTGTGTGTGTGTGTGTGTGTGTGTGTGTGTGTGTGTGTGTGTGTGTGTGTGTGTGTGTGTGTGTGTGTGTGTGTGTGTGTGTGTTGGAACAGCTGGCAGGCCATGACTTATACATGAGGGCGAAAGGAGGGTTGTGAGCCGCAGTGAGAACATTGCTTACTTCAGAGACCACCATCTCTCCCTCCCTCCTAATTATTACTACAATAATGCAACAGACTTTCATGTAGGCATGTTGTTTGCTTAGAGTATTACATAATTCACCTGTGTGTCACAATGTGCATTGGTTGGGAATATTAATTAAGGATTAGCCCATTTTTTTCAATTTTCACCTAAAATGACATATCTAAATCTAACTGCCTGTAGCTCAGGACCTGAAGCAAGGATATGCATAGTATTGGTACCATTTGAAAGGAAACACTTTGAAGTTTATGGAAATGTGAAAGAAATGTAGTAGAATATAACACAATAGATCTGGTAACTGATAATACAAAGTAAAAAACAATATATTTTTTAAATGCAATAGAAAGGCCATAATGTATTATTCCAGTCTAGGTGCAATTTTAGATTTTTGCCACTAGATGGCATCAGTGTATGTGTAAAGTTATAGACTGATCCAATGAACCATTTACATTTCTGTTCAAAATGTTGTATCAAGACTGACAAAATGTGCCTAATTTGTTTATTAATAACTTTTCATCTTCAAAATTATGCAATCTCCTCAAACAATAGCATGGTATTCATTCACTGAAATAGCTCCTGTAAACTGGACAGTGCAGATAGATTAACAAGAATTTAAGCTTTCTGCCAATAGCAGATATGTCTATATCCTGGGAAATGTTCTTGTTACTTACAACCTCATGCCAATCGCATTAGCCTACGTTAGCACAACGGTCCCGTGGAAGGGACACCGATCCCGAAGAAGTTTTAATTAATTAAGGTCTCAGTAGACACTGTGGTCTCTGAGGACTAGCAGACACTGTGGTCTATGAGAACAAGCAGACACTGTGGTCTATGAGGACTAGCAGACACTGTGGTCTATGAGTAAGTCTACTAGCAGACACAGTGGTCTATGATGACTAGCAGACCCTGTGGTGTATGAGTAAGTCTACTAGCAGACACTGTAGTCTATGAGTAAAGTTACTAGCAGACACTGCGGTCTATGAGTAAAGCTACTAGCAGACACTGTGGTCTATGAGTAAGCCTACTAGCAGACACTGTGGTCTATCTGTAAGCCTACTAGCAGACACTGTGGTCTATCTGTAAGACTACTAGCAGACACTGTGGTCTATCTGTAAGACTACTAGCAGACACGGTGGTTTATGAGGTCTAGCAGACACTGTGGTCTATGAGTAAGACAACTTGCAGAAACTGTGGTCTATGAGTAAGACAACTAGCAGACACTGTGGTTTATGAGGTCTAGCAGACACTGTGGTCTATGAGTAAGACAACTTGCAGAAACTGTGGTCTATGAGTAAGACAACTTGCAGACACTGTGGTCTATGAGTAAGTCTACTAGCAGACACTGTGGTCTATGAGTAAGACAACTTGCAGAAACTGTGGTCTATGAGTAAGACAACTTGCAGACACTGTGGTCTATGAGTAAGTCTACTAGCAGACACTGTGGTCTATGAGAAAGACTACTGGCAGACACTGGTATATGAGTAAGTCTACTAGCAGACACTGTGGTCTATGAGAAAGACTACTGGCACACTGGTATATGAGTATGTCTACTAGCAGACACTGTGGTCTATGAGAACGATTACTAGCAGACACTGTGTTCTATGAGTAAGACTTCCAGCAGACAGTGTGGTGTATGAGTAAGACTACTAGCAGACACTGTGGTCTATGAGTAAGACTACTAGCAGAGACTGGTCCATTAGTAATAGCAGACACTGTTATCTGTGTAAGATGACTAGTAGACAATGTGGTTGATGAATAAGACTACTAGCAGACACTGTGGTCTATGAGAAAGCCTGCTAGCAGACACTGTAGTCTATGAGTAAGACTATAATCAGACACTGTGGTCTATGAGTAAGACAACTAGCAAACACTGTGGTCTATGAGTAAGACTACCAGCAGAGACTGGTCTATTAGTACTAGCAGACACTGTTGTCTGTGTAAGATGACTAGTAGACAATGTGGTTGATGAATAAGACTACTAGCAGACACTGTGGTCTATGAGAAAGCCTGCTAGCAGACACTGTAGTCTATGAGTAAGACTATAATCAGCCACTGTGGTCTATGAGTGAGACTGCAAGCAGACACTGTTGTCTATAAGGTCTACCAGACACTGTGGTCTATAAGGTCTAGCAGACACTGTGGTCTATGCGTAAGACTACTAGCAGACACTGTGGTCTTTGAGGAAGCCTACTGGCAGACACTGTGGTCGATGAGTAAGACTACAAGCAGACACTGTGGTGGTCTATGAGTAAGTATACTAGCAGACACTGTGGTCTATGAGTAAGACTACTAGCAGATACTGTCGTCTGTGAGAACTAGCAGACCCTGTGGTCTATGAGTAAGACTACTAGCAGACTTTGTGGTCTATTAGTAAGACTACTAGCAGACACAGTGGTCTATGAGGACTAGCAGACCCTGTGGTCTATGAGTACGACTACTAGCGAACACTGTGGTCTATGAGAAAGACTACTAGCATACACTGTGGTCTATGAGTAAGTCACCTAGCAGAACATGTGGTCTATGAGTAAGTCTACTAGCAGACACTGGTCTATGAGTAAGATTACTAGCAGACACTGTGGTCTATGTGGACTAGCAGACCCTGTAGTCTATGAGTAAGACTACTAGCAGACACTGTGGTCTATGAGTAAGATTAGTAGCATACACTGTGGTCTATGTGGACTAGCAGACACTGTGGTCTATGATTAAGTCTACTAACAGACACTGTGGTCTATGAGTAAATCTACTGGCAGACACTGTGGCCTATGAGTAAATCTACTGGCCTATGAGTAAATCTACTGGCAGACACTGTGGTCTATGAGTAAATGTACTGGCAGACACTGTGGTATATGAGTAAGACTACTAGCAGAGACTGTGGTCTATTAGTACTAGCAGACACTGTTGTCCGTGTAAGATGACTAGTAGACAATGTGGTCTATGAAAAAGACTACTAGCAGACACTGTAGTCTATGAGTAAGACTATAATCAGACACTGTGGTCTATGAGTAAGTCTACTAGCAGACACGGTGCTCTATGAGTAAGTCTACAAGCAGACACTGTGGTCTATGATTAAGACTACTAGCAGACTACTAGCATACACTGTGGTCTGTGAAGTCTAGCACACACTGTGGTCTATGAATAAGACAACTAGCAGACACTGTGGTCTATGAAGTTAGCAGACACTGTGGTCTATGAGTAAGAAACTTGCAGACACTGTGGTCTATGAGTAAGACTGCTAGCAGACACTGTAGTCTATGAGGTCTATCAGACACTTTGGTCTATGAGGTCTAGCAGACACTGTGGTCTATGAGTAAGTCTTCGAGCAGACACTGGTCAATGGGTAAGACGACTAGCAGAGACTTTGGTCTGTGAGGACGAGCAGACACTTTTGTCTATGAGTAAGTTTACTAGCAGACACTGTGGTCTGTGAGTAAGACTAGTAGCAGACACTGATATCTATGAGTATGTCAACTAGCAGACACTGTGGTCTATGAGTAAGACTACTAGCAGACATGGTGCTCTATGATTAAGACTACAAGCAGACACTGTAGTCTATGAGGTCTACCAGATAATGTGGTCTATAAGGTCTAGCAGACACTATGGTCTATGATTAAGACTACTAGCAACACTGTGGCCTATAAGTAAGTCTTCTAGCAGACACTGTGGTCTATGAGGAAATTCTAGGGACAATTGGGAGGCCTGCGTCTTGTGACTGTAGCGTATGTGTAGGTATGTACGGCAGCACCAAATCCGAAAGATAGTTAGGAGCAAGCCCATGTAATGCTTTAAAGGTTAACAGTAAAACCTTAAAATCAGCCCTTGCCTTAACAGGAAGCAAGTGTAGAGGCTAGCACTGGAGTAATATGATCAAAGGTTTTGGTTCTAGTCAGGATTCTAGCAGCCGTATTTATCACTAAATGAAGTTTATTTAGTGCTTTATCCAGGTAGCCGGAAAGTAGAGCATTGCAGTAGTCTAACCTAGAAGTAACAAAAGCATGGATAAATTTTTCTGCGAACATTTTGGACAAAACATTTCTGATCTTTGCAATGTTACGCAGATGGAGAAAAGCTGTCCTTGAAACAATCTTGATATGTTTGTCAAAAGAGAGATCAGGGTCCAGAGTAACGCCGAGGTCCTTCACAGTTTTATTTGAGACGACTGTACAACCATCAAGATTAATTGTCACATTCAACAGAAGATCTCTTTATTTCTTGGGACCTAGAACAAGCATATCTGTTTTGTCCGAGTTTAAAAGTAGAACGTTTGAAGCCATCCACTTCATTATGTCTGAAACACAGGCTTCCAGCGAGGGCAAATTTGATTGAAATGTACAGCTGTGTGTCATCCGCATAGCAGTGAAAGTTAACATTATGTTTTCGAATGACATCCCCAAGAGGTAAAATATATAGTGAAAACAATAGTGGTTCTAAAACGTAACCATGAGGAACACCGAAATGTACAGTTGATTTGTCAGAGGACAAACCATCCACAGAGACAAACTGATATCTTTCCGACAGATAAGATCTAAACCAGACCAGAACTTGTCCATGTTTACCAATTTGGGTTTCCAATCTCTCCAAAAGAATGTGGTGATCGATGGTATCAAAAGCAGCACGAAGGTCTAGGAGCACGAGGACAGATGCAGAGCCTCGGTCTGACGCCATTAACTCTTGAAGCTAGGGTGCACTATTTTTATTTTTGGAAAAATAACATTCCCAAAATAAACTGCCTATTTCTCAGAACCAGATGCTAGAATATGCATATAATTGACAGCTTAGGATAGAAAACACTCTAAAGTTTCCAAAACTGTAAAAATATTGTCTGTGAGTTTAACAGAACTGATATTGCAGGCGAAATCCTAAGAAAAATCCAATCAAGTAGGGACTCTTATTTTGAATCCACTGTCTTTCTATGCATCCCTATTTCCCATTGAAAGGGATATCAACCAGATTCCTTTTTCTGTGGCTTCCCTAAGGTGTCTACAGCCTTTAGACATAGTTTCAGGGCTTTATTTTCAAGAATGAGCGTAAACGTCCACATTGCGTAAGTGGTCAGTTGTTGGCTCTCAGTGTGATTTTTGCGCTAAACAGAGAGGTAGCCATTTTTCCTCCCGGTCCTAGTGAAAACCCAACTGTCCCGGTTGATATATTATCGAATAGATATTTGAAAAACACCTTGAGGATTGATTATAAAAATCGTTTGCCATGTTTCTGTCGATATTATGGATATATTTTTTTATTTTTGTCTGTGTTTCCGGTGGATTCCTAGGCATAACGTATCAAACTAACGGAGGTATTTGGATATAAAAAATATCTTTATGGAACAAAAGGAACATTTGCTGTCTAACTGGGAGTCTCGTGAGTGAAAACATCCTAAGCTCATCAAAGGTAAATGATTCATTTGATTGCTTTTCTGATTTTTGTGACCAAGTTACCTGCCGCTAGGTGTACATAATGTTTTTCTAGTATATCAATAAACTTACAAAACGCTTGTATTGTTTTCGCTGCAAAGCATAATTTCAAAATCTAAGACGATTAACAAAAGGCTAAGCTGTGTTTCGCTATATTTCACTTTTGATTTCATGAATATTCATATTTTCTAGTAAGATTATTTGACCGTTGCGCTATGCTATTTAGCGTAGTTGATAACAATTATCCCAGATCCGAAGGGGGTGGTTCCAAGAGGTTTCAAGTTCATTTACCACATTCACAATTGCAGTCTCAGTGCTATGATGGGTTCTAAAACCAGACTGAAGCATTTCATATACATTGTTTTGTCTTCAGGAAGGCAATGCTTTGCCGCGCAACAGCTTTTTCTAACATTTTTGAGAGGAATGGGAGATTCGATTTAGGCCGATAGTTTTGTATATTTTCTCGGTCAAGGTTTGGCTTTTTCAAGAGAGGCTTTATTACTGCCACTTTTAGTGAGTTTGGTACACATCTGGTGGATAGCGAGCCATTTATTATGTTCAACATAGGAAGGCCAAGCACAGGAAGCAGCTCTTTCAGTAGTTTAGTTGGAATAGGGTCCAGTATGCAGCTTGAAGTTTTAGAGGCCATGATTATTTTCATCATTGTGTCAAGAGATATAGTACTAAAAGACTTGAGTGTCTCCCTTGATCCTAGGTCCTGGCAGAGTTGTGCAGACTGAGCTTTGGAGGAATACGCAGATTAAAGATTTTCTTTAATTTGCTTTCTAATGATCATGATCTTTTCCTCAAAGAAGTTCATGAATTTATTACTGCTGAAGTGAAAGCCATCCTCTCTTAGGGAATGCTGCTTTTTAGTTAGCTTTGCGACAGCATCAAAAATACATTTTGGATTGTTCTTATTTTCCTCAATTAGGTTGGAAAAATAGGATGATCGAGCAGCAGTGAGGGCTCTTCGATACCACACGGTACTGTCTTTCCCAGCAAGTCGGGAAGACTTCCAGTTTGGTGTGGCGCCATTTCCTTTCCAATTTTCTGGAAGCTTGCTTCAGAGCAAGCTCGGGCATTTTCTGTATACCAGGGAGCTAGTTTCTTATGACCAATGTTTTTAGTTTTAAGGGGTGCAACTGCATCTGGGGTATTGCGCAAGGTTAAATTGAGTTCCTCAGTTATGTGGTTAACTGACTTTTGTCCTTTGACATCCTTGGGTGGGCAGAGGGAGTCTAGAAGGGCATCAAGGAATCTTTGGGTTGTCTGAGAATTTAAAGCACTACTTTTGATGATCCTTGGTTGGGGTCTGAGCAGATTATTTGTTGCGATTACAAACGTAATAAAATGGTGGTCCGATAGTCCAGGATTATGTGGAAAATATTAAGATCCACAACATTTACTCCATGGGACAAAACTAGGTCCAGAGTATGACTGTGGCAGTGAGTAGGTCTGGAGACATGTTGGACAAAACCCACTGAGTCGATGATGGCTCCGAAAGCCATTTGGAGTAGGTGTCAGGACCCGGTTACGAACCCGGGTCTCCGGAGTGAGAAACAGTCACTTAACCAACTGAGCCACGAATAGTCGGCAGAACCCAGAAGATGAGGCAGACACAGCATTACTTGAGACGGTGTATTTAATGAAGTAAAAAGTGAAGTTTTTCAGGAAAACATGTAACTCCACAACCTCAAAAGGAATTCCACAAGAACAAAGGTAATCCTCCAAGACAAAAAGGTAAATCCACAAGGTGGAAGGAATAGCACAAAAAGCCTCAAAAGATACTCAAAAAAAACAAACAAACAAGAACAAAAAACAGAATTCCACAAGAGAGTCCACCGGGATCAACAACAGTTCACAGAGTACTAGGGCTGGGTGCTAACATACAAACACAGAGCACAGAACTGAGGAAAACAAAGGGTTTAAATACAATCAGGGGAAACGAGGCACAGGTGCAAATAATAATGGGGATCAAGGGAAAACAAAAGGTCAAAAGGCACAATGGGGGCATCTAGTGACCAAAAACCGGAACAACCCTGGCCAAATCCTGACAGAATCCCCCCCCTAGGAACGGCTCCTGACGTTCCTACCAGCTCTCTCAGGGTGGAGGGCCCTGAACTGACGAATGAGGTCAGGGTCCAGTATGTCTTTGGCAGGAACCCAGGAGCGCTCCTCAGGACCGTAGCCTTCCCAGTCCACCAGATACTGCCAGGATCGCTGCACCCGGCGGGAATCCAGTATCCGATGGACGGTATAAGCTGGCTGGCCTCCAATGACACGAGGCGGAGGGGGAGGTCTGTCTGCCGGGACAAGGGGAGAAAAAACAACAGGTTTTAATAAGGAAATGTGAAACGTGGGATTAATCTTAAGGGATCTGGGTAAGTGTAGGCGATAAGAAACTGGGTTAACTCTCCTGGCAACCTTAAAGGGGCCGATGTATTTTTGGGACAGCTTGCGAGACTCCACCCGTAGTGGTAAGTCTCTTGTGGAGAGCCAGACTCTCTGGCCGGGGCGCAGGGTAGGCCCGGGACGGCGATGTCTGTTGGCTTGTTGTTGGTACCTCTGTGAGGAACGCAGAAGATTAAGACGGGTCTTCCTCCACGTAAGCCGACAGAGTCTGACGAACTTCAAGGCTGAAGGCACTCTGACTTCTGCCTCCTGGTCCGGGAACAATGGAGGGGCATAGCCAAACTGACACTCGTGCGGGGACATACCAGTGGAGGAGGAGCGCAAGGTGTTGTGCGCGTATTCAGCCCAAACAATGAAGGATGACCATGTGGACGGTTGTTACGAGTCATACATCGGAGGGTGGTTTCCAGCTCTTGATTCATCCTCTCTGTTTGGCCGTTGGACTCCGGATGGTACCCTGAAGATAAACTGGCAGAAGCCCCCATGAGTTGGCAGAAGGCCTTCCAAAATCTAGAGGCGAACTGGGGACCTCTGTCAGAAACCATATCTTGAGGAATGCCGAAGACTCGGAACACATGATTAATTACCAACTCAGCCATTTCCTTGGCAGAAGGTAACTTAGTCAGAGGGACGAACCTGGCCGCCTTAGAAAACCTGTCAATTATGACTAGGATAGTAGTATTGCCATGGGATGGAGAAAGGCCAGTAATAAAGTCCAACGAGATATGGGACCAGGGTCTGTGGGGAACAGGTAAAGGGTGAAGGAGTCCTTGCGGGCGGAGGTGGGAAGATTTGCCCGGGCAGCACACGGGGCAGGCATTGACGAAAGTGGCAACGTCTTCTCTTATGGTAGGCCACCAGAACTTACGCTGGATGAACTCCAAGGTGCGACCTACGCCCGGGTGACAGGTGAGGCGAGAGGAGTGCCCCCACAGAAGGTCCTGAGTCCTCACTGCCTTGGGGACAAACAACCGATTGGCAGGACCTCCTTTCGGGTCCGGTTCAATAGCTTGAGCTCATCTCACGGTATCCTCAACTTGCCACGAGATCGGAGCCACGATCTTAGCAGCAGGAAGGACAGGCATGTCCGTATCATCTCGAATGGCAGGAGCGTAGACTCGGGACAGGGCATCCGGTTTGAGATTCTTCGACCCGGGCCGATAGGTGAGGATAAACTGGAATCGATTGAAGAAAAGAGACCATCTAGCTTGTCTAGAGTTCAACCGCTTCACCTGCTGGATATACTCCAGATTTTTGTGGTCCGTAAGCACTTGAAACGGGTGAGAAGCCCCTTCGAGCCAGTGTCTCCATTCCTTCAATGCCATCTTAACCGCTAGGAGTTCACGATCCCCCACATCGTAGTTCCTCTCAGCCGGGGTAAGCCGGTGTGAGAAGAAAGCGCACGGATGAAGCTTCTTGTCTTCACCCCTCTGAGACAGGACAGCTCCAACACCAACTTCTGAGGCGTCTACCTCCATCACAAACGGTTCATCCATAGTCGGTAGTATCAGGATGGGAGCAGAGAGGACGCGCTGCTTGAGTCCTTGGAAGGCCATCTCAGCTTCTCTTCCCCACAAAAACCTTGCATTGCCACCCTTGGTTAAAGCTGAGAGAGGGGCTGCCACCAAGCTGAAGTTCTTGATGAACTTGCGGTAAAAGTTAGTGAAGCCCAGGAAACGCTGAAAAATCCTTAACGGATTTGGGGGTGGGCCAATCCGCTACCGCCCCTACCTTCCTGGGTTCCATTTGGACTCGACCGGGTTCCACTACAAATCCCAGGAATTGTACTCGGGATGAATGGAATTCACATTTTTCCGGCTTAACGTACAGATGGCTGTCTAGGAGGCGTTTGAGTACTTGTCTGACATGCTTTGTGTGTTCTTGAAGAGAGCTCGAAAAGATGAGGATGTCATCCAAGTAAACGAACACAAATATGTTAAGCATATCCCTAAGCACATCGTTTATGAGCGCTTGGAACACCGCTGGGGCGTTGGTCAGGCCGAAGGGCATCACCAAGTATTCATAGTGACCAGTAGGCGTGTTGAAAGCGGTCTTCCACTCGTCACCAGGTCTGATCCGCACAAGATGGTATGCGTTCCGCAGGTCAAGCTTAGTGAAAACAACTGCTTCCTGGAGCAGCTCGAAGGCTGTGGCCATAAGGGGTAGCGGGTAACGGTTACGGACGGTTATGGCATTGAGTCCCCGGTAGTCAATGCAAGGACGTAATCCACCGTCTTTCTTGGCCACAAAGAAAAACCCTGCTCCGGCCGGGGAGGTGGATGGACGCATGAGGCCTGCTTCCAGAGCGTCCTTGATGTAGGTATCCATAGCAGCTCGTTCGGGTGGAGATAGGGAAAGGATCCGACACCTGGGGGGGGCAAGTGCCCGGAAACAGTTCGATGGGGCATTCATAAGGTCTATGGGGTGGTAGCATGATGGCCCTCTGTTTGCTAAATACCAGTTTGAGGTCATGGTAACACTCGGGAACTCGGGTCAGGTCGATGGATTCTAAAGACTCGGGAGTAGAACTCGGGGAATTCGGGAAAATACAAGTAGCTTGGCACGTAGGACCCCACTGCTTGATAGTGCCCACAGACCAGTCGATGTGAGGGTTATGGCTGTGAAGCCAGGGGTATCCAAGGACGAGAGGGAACTCGGAACAGGAGATCAAATGAAAGTTAATCAATTCCTGGTGTTGTGAAACTGAAAGTCGCAAGGAGGTAGTGGCATGAGTGACAAGTCCAGATCCCAAAGGGCTTCCATCCAATGTAGTAACCCTCATGGGGTCACTTAGAGGTTCAGAGGGAACGCCATTCTCCTTCGCCCAGACACCATCCATGAAGTTACCTGCGGCTCCAGAGTCTACCAAGGCTTGAAGGTGAAGCTTGTGGTTGTCCCAGGAAAGGGTGACTGGAATGAGCAGACGGGAGTTGGACGGATGGGAGAAGGTTATGTTTCCCATTACAGTTCCCCCCGGTCTGTACGGGACAGAGCGTTTCCCTGGAGCCCGGGACACGTGGAACGGAAATGGCCCGGTTTGCCGCAATATAGACAGCGTCGCTCCCTCATCTGGCGGTCTCTCTCAGCCTGGGAAATGTGTCCAATCTGCATGGGTTCCGGTGGAGCCAGCGAGGATAAAGGTGGGGACTCGGAGCTGGGACTGATAGGGGCTAGAGGTCTACGGTTGAGTTCTCTCTCTCTCTCAGACGCTGGTCAATGCGTGAGGCCAACTTGATCAGGGACTCGAGATTGTCCGGTGGTTCCCGAGTGGCCAGTTCATCTTGGATAGTGTCGGAAAGGCCTTTAAGAAAGCACACCGTGAGCGCCTTGTTGTTCCAGCCACTCGCTGCTGCCACCGTGCGGAACTGGATGGCATAGTCCGTCACGCTGCGCCGACCTTGGTGTAGAGTCAGGAGCTGTTTGGCTGAGTCAGGACCACTGCTTGGGCCTTGAAACACTCGTTTGAATTCCTCAGCAAAGGCAGAGTAGCTGGCACAGCAGGAATTATGGGCATCCCACACAGCAGAAGCCCAGGCCAGGGCTTTTTCCGACAGCAGGGTGATGATATATGCGATCTTAGACCGGTCGGTGGGGAACGACGAGGGTTGCAGCTCGAAAGAGAGAGAACATTGGGTGAGAAACCCTTTACAAACACTTGGATCAACTGAGAACCGTTGGGGAGGTGGAAGACGAGGTTCAGCCAGAGGGTTAACTGCCATGGGTACGTGAATCTGAGGTACTGGGACAGGAACTGTTGCCGGGGTAAGTCGATCAGATATCTGCTTTATGGAAGTCAGCATCTCCGACAGAAGATGAGAATGTCTAGCCATTAAGGCCTCTTGCTGAACCAGGGCTGCTTCGTGGCGTGGGACAGTCTCCTGGTGGTGGGACAGCATGTCAACAAGGTCCTGGGAACTGGCTGCCTCTGGGTTCATTTTTGGCTCTGTGTTTCTGTCAGGACCCAGTTACGAACCCGGGTCTCCGGAGTGAGAAACAGTCACTTAACCAACTGAGCCACGAATAGTCGGCAGAACCCAGAAGATGAGGCAGACACAGCAGTACTTGTATTTAATGAAGTAAAAAGCGAAGTTCTTCAGGAAAACATGTAACTCCACAACCTCAAAAGGAATTCCACAAGAACAAAAGTAATCCTCCAAGACAAAAAGGTAAATCCACAAGGTGGAAGGAATAGCACAAAAAGCCTCAAAAGATACTCCAAAAAAAAAACCAAGAACAAAAAACAGAATTCCACAAGAGAGTCCACCGGGATCAACAACAGTTCACAGAGTACTAGGGCTGGGTGCTAACATACAAACACAGAGCACAGAACTGAGGAAAACAAAGGGTTTAAATACAATCAGAGGAAACGAGGCACAGGTGCAAATAATAATGGGGATCAAGGGAAAACAAAAGGTCAAAAGGCACAATGGGGGCATCTAGTGACCAAAAACCGGAACAACCCTGGCCAAATCCTGACAGTAGGTCTGTGGACTTTTCCATGTGAATATTAAAGTCACCAAAAATGTGAATATTATCTACTATGACTACAAGGTCCAATAGGAATTCAGGGAACTTAGTGAGGAACGCTGTATATGGCACAGTTGGCCTGTGAACAGTAGCTATAAAAAGTGATTGAGTAGGCTGCATAGATTTCATGGCCAGAAGCTCAAAAGAAGAAAAGTCTGGGGTTTTTTATAAATTGAAATCTTCTATCGTAAATGTTAGCAACACCTCTGCCTTTGCGGGATACACGGGGGATATGGTCACTAGTGTAACCAGGAGGTGAGGCATCATTTAACACAGTAAATTCATCAGGCTTAAGCCATGTTTCAGTCAGGCCAATCACATCAAGATTATAATCAGTGATTAGTTCATTGACTATAACTGCCTTGGAAGTGAGGGATCTAACATTAAGTAGCCCTATTTTGAGATGTGAGGTGTCACGATCTCTTTCAATAATGGCAGGCATGGAGGAGGTCTTTATTCTAGGGAGATTGCTAAGGCGAACACAGCCATGTTTAGTTTTGCCCAACCTAGGTCGAGGCACAGACACGGTCTCAATGGATATAGCTGAGCTGACTACACTGACTGTGCTAGTGGCAGACTCCACTAAGCTGGCAGGCTGGCTAACAGCCTCCGACTCACTGCTTAATCGTTAGAACCGGTTGAAAGTTTCTGTCGGCTGAAAGAGCGACACCAGTTGATCATTCCTAAAGCATTTCCCTCCAGAAGCCATGAGAAAGTTGTCTGGCTGTGGGGATCATGCGACGGGATTTATTCTACTATCTGTACTTACCGGTGGCACAGACACTGTTTCATCCTTTCCTACACTGAAATGACCTTTGCCTAACGATTGCGTCTGAAGCTGGGCTTGCAGCACAGCTATCCTCGCCGTAAGACAATCGTTCTCCTGTATATTATGAGTACAGCGACTGCAATTAGAAGGCATCATGTTAATGTTACTACTTAGCTTCGGCTGTTGGAGGTCTTGACGAACCATGTCCAGATAAAGCGTCCGGAGTGAAAAAACAAGTTACAAATAACTTTAAAAAACACATACAGTAGCATAATTGGTTAGGAGCCTGTAAAACCTCCCCGCCACCATTTCTCCTCCCCTGTCATTCCCCCAGTAATAGAACTGGGAAGGGAGTGAGGGATGGAGAGAGGAGGGGGATGAAGGGGTATATAGGCACACTTTCAGAAAGGAAGAAAGTAGATATACCATGCTGTACCCTGTTGAGGTGTCTACAGGTGCACTCTATGTAAGTAACTAACTGGTTTAGTGTCAGTGTGACTTAGTGTTTCTCACCCTAGCTGGAATACAGTAACATAATTTTTGGGCACTGGCAAGCCGGGCTATTGAAGACTGTGGTTTTCTAGCCTGGAGCAGACCCAGCATTTCAAAATTAGTTCTGTGAATGTTCCCAGAACATTTAGCTTGTTCTGAGAATGTGCTTGGTTTGCTGGTAATATTATGTTACATGGTTGTATCTAGGGTTAATTGAACCGGTATTATTTTTGTTCTTGTACTGGTATTGTCTCTAGCCTGTGAGTGTTAGTCAATGTATCCTCTTGAAAAACCCTCCACTGATTGTGTTTATCGAAAGAACATAACACAGACCAACATTACCGGATACATTCACTAATGGTCCAGAGATTTGGTTGGCTGGGGGTGCTACAACCACTAAATGTCCTGTAACTTTCATTGCGTGAGTAGCCTTCAATCAGCCTTATTTGATTGAAATTCATTGCCTCCTTTTGTCCGAATTTTCTGCCATATTTGATGTTCCTAAAACTTAAGGGAAAATATATAGTCTCCACTTAGATATTTAAAACGCTTTATGTCCAACATCGGAGGGTGAGTCATCCAAATATGGCGGCTCTTTAAATATACTGTATACAATCAATCGGCAACATGGTGCACAGGGAAGGTTTCTCTTGACACATTTTGAATCATAGATTTGACTCTCAGTTTTGTTGAGTGATTATGCAGCAGATTTCTATGAAAAATTTAGATGTTTCAAAAGTAGTTGACGGCTGATATGTTGGCGCTGGGAGTTTTGAGATTGCAGAAACTTTTTTTGTCATGAGAATCATAGCTTGGGCTTGTTTTTGGATCTTAGTAAGAAATGCAATACCTGTGGGAAGTGTACACATGTACACAGCAAAACAAAGACCACAGCCGCACACATACCGACACTTACACTCCACCGCCACACACAGCCCACCCCACACACAACCCTCTATGTATTATGTCTATTTCATTGTAATTATTATACCTTTTTTTGTGGTAATTTTACCCCATTTTCCTCCCCAATTTCGTGATATCCAATTGCTAGTTATGATCTTGTCTCATTGCTGCAACTCCCCAACGGGCTGCTTCTTAACTCACTGCTCGCTTAACCCGGATGCCAGCCGCACCAATGTGTCGGAGGAAACACTGTTCAAGTGACAACCGAGGTCAGCTTGCAGGCGCCTGGCCCACCACAATGAGTAGCTAGAGTGTGAGGAGCCAAGGAAAGTTCCCCGGCAAAAACCCTCCCCTAACCCAGACGGCACTAGGCCAAGTGTGCATCGCCCTATGGGGCTCCATGTCACGACTGGCTGTGACATAGCCTGGGATCGAATGTAGTGCCTCAGACCACTGCGACACTCGTGTGGCCCGTATTATTTCTATTACATCACAATAGAATAACACAGTCTCTATTGGTATGCGTGATAAATCACCAGCATGACCTGAGACTGAGTACTCCCCAAAAAGCTCCATATTCTTTTGTTAGTGCACTACTTTTGCCAGGGCCCATAGGGCTCTAGTCAAAAGAAGTGCACTAGGGAATAGGGTGCCATTTGGGAAGCACCCTGTTAGTTATTGTCACTTGCCTCTCTCCCGATGAGTCCCTCCGCTCCTGAAATGGGTCAACCTAGCCAGTGAAAGGCGCTGTCAAGGTTAAAACTCACAAAAGCAGGGAAGGTGACAAGTGCAAATGGGAGGAGGACATATCTTACCGAAGCAAAGAGATGGTTATTTGGGGGATGGTTTTGTCTATATTTGTATCTTCCTGGAGGTGATCATGTTATTTTCAAAGTTCAATTCAAAGTTTGCATTTATCAAAATGCCACTTCTAATTTGACCGATGCATTGTGCTATTGATGTATTATTCATAGCATCCACACTTTAAGATGTGTGTGAGTGTTAATGAGAGCCGTTCAGATGTTCCTGATTTTTATAAAGTCCTGAGAATGGACAGTCTCTCACACACCTCTCTCTCTCTCTCTCTCTCTCTCTCTCTCTCTCTCTCTCTCTCTCTCTCTCTCTCTCTCTCTCTCTCTCTCTCTCTCTCTCTCTCTCTCTCTCTCTCAATTCAAGAGCTTTATTGGCATGGGATATAAAATAGAAAAGTGAATTAAACAATAAAAATTAACAGTAAACATTACACATACAGAAGTTTCAAAACAATAAAGACATTACAAATGTCATATTATATATACCATGTTTTAACAATGTACAAATGGTTAACCTGTTGCGACGAGCAATCCCGTATCCGGGATCCTATTTATAGCCTCAAGCTCATTACCATAACGCAACGTTAACTAGCCATGAAAATCGCAAATGTAATTAAATAAATATTTTTCTCTCACTCAAGCTTAGCCTTTAGTTAACAACACTGTCATCTCAGATTTTCAAAATATGCTTTTGAACCATAGCTAAACAAGCATTTGTGTAAGATTATTGATAGCCTAGCATAGCATTAAGCCTATCATTCAGCATGCAACATTTTCACAAAAACGCAAACTTTTTTCCAAATTAACTCCATAATATCGACAGAAACATGGCAAACGTTGTTTAGAATCAATCCTCAAGGTGCTTTTCACATATCTATCGACGATAAATCATTCGTGGCAGTTTGGTTTCTCTTCTGAAGAAAATGAAACGCGCATGGACCTGGAGATTACGCAATAATTTTGATGGAGGACACCAGCCGGACACCTGGTAAATGTAGTCTCTTATGGTCAATCTTCCAATGATATGCCTACAAATACGTCACAATGCTGCAGACACCATGGGGAAACGACACAAAGTGCAGGCTCATTCCTGGCGCATTTACAGCCATATAAGGAGACATTGGAACACAGAGCATTCAAAATCTGGACCATTTCCTGTATGAGTTTTTTCATCTTGGTTTCACCTGTAGCATTAGTTCTGGGGCACTCACAGATAATATCAGTTTTGGAAACCTCAGAGTTTTTTCTTTCCAAAGCTGTCAATTACATGCATAGTCGAGCATCTTTTCGTGACAAAATATCTTGTTTAAAACGGGAACGTTTTTTATCCAAAAATTAAAAGAGCACCCCCTATCTGAAAGAAGTTAAAGGACACAAGATAAAATAAATATGGGTTGTATTTACAATGGTGTTTGTTCTTCACTGGTTGCCCTTTTCTTGTGGCAACAGATCACAAATCTTGCTGCTGTGATGGCACACTGTGGAATTTCACCCAGTAGATATGGGAGTTTATCAAAATTGGATTTGTTTTCGAATTCTTTGCGGATCTGTGTAATCTGAGGGAAATATATCTCTCTAATATGGTCATATATTGGACAGGAGGTTATGAAGTGCAACTCAGGTTCCACCTCATTTTGTGGGCAGTGTGCACATAGCCTGTCTTCTCCTGAGAGCCATGTCTGCCTACGGCGGCCTTTCTCAATAGCAAGGCTATGCTCACTGAGTCTGTACATAGTCAAAGCTTTCCTTAATTTTGGGTCAGTCACAGTGGTCAGGTATTCTGCCTCTGTGTACTCTCTGTTTAGAGCCAAATAGCATTCTAATTTGCGCAGTTTGTTTGTTAATTCTTTCCAATGTGTCAAGTAATTATATTTTTGTTTTCTCATGATTTGGTTGGGTCTAATTGTGCTGCTATCCTGGGGCTCTGTAGGGTGTGTTTGTGTTTGTGAACAGAGCCCCAGGACCAGCTTGCTTAGGGGACTCTTCTCCAGGTTCATCTCTCTGTAGGTGTTGGCTTTGTTATGGAAGGTTTGGGAATCGCTTCCTTTTTGGTGGTTGTAGAATTTTATAGCTCTTTTCTGGATTTTGATCATTAGTGGGTATTGGCCTAATTCTGCTCTGCATGCATTATTTGGTGTTCTACGTTGTACACGGAGGACATTTTTGTAGAATTCTGTGTGCAGAGTCTCAATTTGGTGTTTCTCTCTCTCTCTTCCATCTCTTTTCTCATACGTCGCTTTTACTTACTTCACCCTCTGTCTCACTCTTTCCAGTCCGACCTCGCTCTCTCTCTGTACACTAACACCTTCATCTGCAGTCGTTTATCAATACTGAGTCTTCAATTGATTAACTATTTTTTGCCTTAATTTGTGTTTGATTAAGTACCTTTGATTAATTCCAGTTTGTTATCTAGATGCTCTCCTGCCATGTTAACACTTGGCACACACTGTGGCGGAAGAATCCAAATGATCTTGGATCATAGATAATTAAGAGGTCTTATCTGCATAATATGCTTATATGATTAAACTGTTGAACTCTTGTTATTAGAATGTATTCCTTCGGACTCTGGTGTTGGCAGTTGCACTTCTTCCCTTAGCTGGGGCTCAGTCACCTGGGACCCAGAGAGGGGAGAAGTCAGGCTTGTATATCACATGTCCTTGGTGCTATGCAGAATATCAGAAAGAGAAGAGGAGAGGAGGGAACATTGTCTTATGTGAATGTGTCTTTAACTATTTTAAACCATGTGAAGGGATGGCGCTATTAATGGAGAACCAATTACTTGTCTCCACAATGTCTGCGCATCAGTCACCCCCTCCTTCGGGCTTTGGGGGAGAAGGTCTGAAACAGGATGTGTGGGGTAGTGTCTGGAACCGTTGTACGTCATCTCTGATGTTGCACCTATCCTGAAACAGTGTATGACCTAGAGGCTCACTCCCCTCAGTGAGCTCGTCTAGGACATGGGTTTTTCTTGAGATAGGGGATCTGACAATTGATTTTAGAGCCTTATCTTTGGTGCCAAACTCTGTACAATAAGAACAGTCTTCATGCCAAATGCTGTCTGGCTGGGGGATACTCCTTTCTCACATATCAAGTCTATCCTTGTGACCCATTCTGCACATCTGTTGTTTGTCATGTAGACTAAGGGGGTGTATCTTTGCTATAAAAGGAGTTTGTATCCTTTGTGTCAGGGCTCTCAGTGAATCATCTAGGGGTGATTCGTCGACCAGCTTCATTATTGCAATAATTCATGTTATTAATGTGTTTTGAATAAAGTAATATCCTGATTGGTGATTGACCTTGTCTCTCCTCATTATTGATTAGAATTTCCACGACAACACACACACACACCCACACAGGCAGTTAGGTAGACGTGCATACACATGCCCGCACACACATGCAGACACTAGAAAACAGACAGAAAAGTACTTTAACCCCAGACCATGTATTTTATGGGCCAGAGGGGAAGGAAGGAAGGGAGGATTCATGGATTGAACCTGTCTCCAGTGGGGTGTAGTACATGTGACTAGCTGAGATCATTAGCAATGAACCATAGGTTCTGCCATGATGCCTATGCATATCCATATCTCAACGTCGGGATAGTAACCACTTTGTTTTAATGTTTAAATAATAGTGTTATGAATATTATATTATAGTCTATATTAGGTTTTTATTAAGCTAATGCATCTCTTCTTTTCTCCGTCAGTACTCCCTATTCCTGAACAACATTTGATACTGAGAACTCCATTCCCTTAATGGTGACCAGATGGTGCTGCGATCGGTTTGCTAGCATTCTTGCAAAAAGGAGGTTTAATTTATTAGCATTATCCAATATGCACTTTTTAAAATGACCCCCCAAAAATACCACAAAGTTGTCAACAGTGACTCTCGAATCAGACAGAAGCAGAAACAGAGAGAGAAATAGAGACCTAATCAGAGGGAAAAAAGGGAACATGTGGGAGAGGGTAAACGAGGTAGTTAGAGGAGATGAGGAACAGCTGGGGGAAAGAAAGGAAGAGAAGGTAACCTAATACGACCAGCAGGAGGAAACATTTACATTACATTTACATTTAAGTCATTTAGCAGACGCTCTTATCCAGAGCGACTTACAAATTGGTGCATTCACCTTATGACATCCAGTGGAACAGTTACTTTACAATAGTGCATCTAAATCTTAAAGGGGGGGGTGAGAGGGATTACTTATCCTATCCTAGGTATTCCTTAAAGAGGTGGGGTTTCAGGTGTCTCCGGAAGGTGGTGATTGACTCCGCTGTCCTGGCGTCGTGAGGAAGTTTGTTCCACCATTGGGGGGCCAGAGCAGCGAACAGTTTTGACTGGGCTGAGCGGGAGCTGTACTTCCTCAGTGGTAGGGAGGCGAGCAGGCCAGAGGTGGATGAACGCAGTGTCCTTGTTTGGGTGTAGGGCCTGATCAGAGCCTGGAGGTACTGAGGTGCCGTTCCCCTCACAGCTCCGTAGGCAAGCACCATGGTCTTGTAGCGGATGCGAGCTTCAACTGGAAGCCAGTGGAGAGAACGGAGGAGCGGGGTGACGTGAGAGAACTTGGGAATGTTGAACACCAGACGGGCTGCGGCGTTCTGGATGAGTTGAAGGGGTTTAATGGCACAGGCAGGGAGCCCAGCCAACAGCGAGTTGCAGTAATCCAGACGGGAGATGACAAGTGCCTGGATTAGGACCTGCGCCGCTTCCTGTGTGAGGCAGGGTCGTACTCTGCGGATGTTGTAGAGCATGAACCTACAGGAACGGGTCACCACCTTGATGTTGGTTGAGAATGACAGGGTGTTGTCCAGGATCACGCCAAGGTTCTTAGCGCTCTGGGAGGAGGACACAATGGAGTTGTCAACCGTGATGGCGAGATCATGGAACGGGCAGTCCTTCCCCGGGAGGAAGAGCAGCTCCGTCTTGCCGAGGTTCAGCTTGAGGTGGTGATCCGTCATCCACACTGATATGTCTGCCAGACATGCAGAGATGCGATTCGCCACCTGGTCATCAGAAGGGGAAAGGAGAAGATTAATTGTGTGTCGTCTGCATAGCAATGATAGGAGAAACCATGTGAGGTTATGACAGAGCCAAGTGAAGTGAAGAGAAAGAACAGGAACAAGACATAACATGACAATACATGACAAGCAGATTAACTATCTAACAGGCATAAGCTCAGATAGGCTGCAAACGTTAATTTTGTTGCATCAAATCGACCACTCCACCTTAGCTTGCTAGCTAGTTAGCTAATCAACCCAAATGCTCAAATTACATACAATAGCATAATGCGGGTGAGAGTTTCATCAAACAGAAGTAGAACATTATAGCTACACTGAGTGTACAACACATTTGGAACACCTGCTCTTTCAATGACTAACTAAGAAGAAATAGGGAATTACTGAAGGAAAGTGAAAGGGTGCCATGGCCACATCTCTATGTCTGTGCCTACTCGTGCTTACTCAATGCCTAAGTGCACTCGCATGTCATGATACAGCCTCGTCCTGTAGTAGAATAAAAAATGAAAATCATCTGCCTGGCTGATCCTGAACACTGGGGCCCCTCAGCAGTGCGTACTTAGTCCCCTCCTGTACTCCCTGTTCACCAACAACATTTACATTTTACATTTAAGTCATTTAGCAGACGCTCTTATCCAGAGCGACTTACAAATTGGTGCATTCACCTTATGACATCCAGTGGGACAGTCACATAACAATAGTGCATCTAAAACTTAGGGGGGGTGGGGTGAGAGGGATTACTTATCCTATCCTAGGTATTCCTTAAAGAGGTGGGGTTTCAGGTGTCTCCGGAAGGTGGTGATTGACTCCGCTGTCCTGGCGTCGTGAGGGAACAACTGCATGGCCAAAGACGACTCCAACACCATCATATCATTTGCTGATGACACAACAGTGGTAGGCCTGATCACCAAAAATGATGAGGCAGCCTATGGGGAGGAGGTCTGAGACCTGGCAGTGTGGTGTTGATCGTGGACTACAGGCCCCTATTAACATCGACAAGGCTGTAGTGGAGCGGCTAAAGTTTCAAGGTCTTTGGTGTCCATATCACCAACGAACTATCATGGTCAAAACACACCAAGACAATTGTGACAAGACAACACCTTTTTTCCCTCAGGACACTGAAAAGATTTGGCATGGGTCCCCAAATCCTCAGAAAGTTCTGCAGCTACACCACCGAGAGAATCCTGACCTGGCAGTTGACCATAAGGCGCTACATGGGGTAGTGTGTACGGCCCAGTACGTCACTGGGGCCAAGTTTCCTATATACTAATCGGTGTCAGAGGAAAGCCCAAAAGATTGTCAAAGACTCCTGTCACCCAAGTCATAGACTGTTCTCTCTGCAACCACACCTTACCGGAGCACCAAGTCTTGGACCAAAAGGCTCCTTACAGCTTCTACCCCCAAACAATTAGACTGCTGAACAATTAATCAAATGGCCACCCGGACTATTTACATTGACTACTCACTGTTTATTATCTAGTCACTTTACCTCTACCTACATGTACAGATTACCTCGACTAACCTGTACCCCTACACATTGACCCGGTACAGGTACTACCTGTATATAGCCTCATTATTGTTATTTTTTGTGTTACTTCTTTATTCATTTTTTTACATTATTTGATTTTGTAAATAATTTCTTCAATCTTTCTTGAACTGCATTGTTGGTAAAAACTTCTTAGGGCTGCAATCCCGTTAACGGGATCAATACGACAACAGCCAGCGAAAGTGCAGGGCGGCAAATTCAAAACAACAGAAATCTCATAATTAAAATTCCTCAAACATACATGTATCTAATACCGTTTTAAATGTAATCTTGTTGTTAATCCCCACCACAGTGTCCGATTTCAAAATAGCTTTACAGCGAAAGCACCACAAACGATTATGTTAGGTCACCACCAACTCACAGAAAAACACAGCTGTTTTTCCAGCCAAAGAGTGGAGTCACAAAAAGCATAAATAGAGATAAAATGAATCACTAACCTTTGATGATCTTCATCAGATGACACTCATAGGACTTCATGTTACACAATACATGTATGTTTTGTTCGATAAAGTTAATATAACAAAATCTCAGTATACATTGACGCGTTACGTTCACTATGTAACCCTCTTAGGAGTAGTGGGTGCGGAGTCAGGCGCAGGAGGCCGAAGGTACAGAAATAGTGCTTTATTTACGCACAGGACAATCGTACGTGCCAAGCTACTGGGCGCACATACACGATCACCCGAAACCTGGACTAAACATGTCTGGAGGACAACCCAAAACTGAAACGCACTATCACACAATAACACAGTGGGAAAAACAAGCTCGCACAAAGAGCAGGCGTGCCTACCGGTTTAAATAGCCCAACTAAAAAACCTAAACAAGAAACAGGTGTAACTAATAAGACAAAACCAACAGAAAAGGAAAAGGGATCGGTGGCAGCTAGTAGACCGGTGACAACGACTGCCGAGCGCCACCTGAACAGGAAGAGGAGCCACCTTCGGTAGGAGTCGTGACACACTAGTTCCAAAAACATCCAGTGATATTGCAGAGACCACATAATTTTACAGAAATACTAATTATAAATGTCGATAAAAATACAATTGTTAGACATAGAAATATAGATATACCTCTCTTTAATGTAACCGCTGTGTCAGATTTAAAAAAAACTTTACGGATTAAGCAAACCATGCAATAATCTGAGAACATCGCTCAGAAAAAAAAAAATATCCGCCATGTTGGAGTCAACAAAAATCATAAATAACATTATAAATATTCCCTTACCTTTGATGATCTTCATCAGAATGCACTCTAAACAACCCCCCCCCCCCCCACACACACACACACTTGGTCAGCATTAATTATACTACCCCGATTCAGAAACCCAAATGTTGACCACAAATAAAACCTAATAATAATGATAATTAAATTGTACTCCCTCTAATTATTAGTTTTACATTTTCTCAAGGGTTATATGTACTTAATCAAACATGCTCTACCCTTGGATACAAGTTTAGCCCAAGCTTGCTTTGCAACATTAAAACCCATTCAGTCTGTCTACAAACCGTCTCTCAAAGTGCTCGATATTTAAACCCTGCCATTAGACACCCACAACTGTGATTAATGTGCACTGTCCCTTTAAAATAAAATTAACTCAACCTGCAATCCACTTTGCGGACCTGTCATGGTTCCACGTAATGGAATTCTAATGTTAGAATACCTTAACTTCCTGTTCAATTTCACTGGTGTTACCTAAACAGCCAAACCAAGAATCAATAACCAGAAACTATCACAAAACTTTTACAATTCAACTATTCAGACCTGAATCGCTTACAGCCAAATATAGCCCAGTGAGCGCGACTAACTGTCCTCTTCTTACCAGTGGCCAAAAATATAACCTCCCCTCCAACAACGTTCTGCCTTACCACTATCGTACGATTAAAACCAAACTTTACAACTGTCCCTTCTCTTTCGGCTTCACCCTTATGAAATTTCCAATACAAAGTAACATGTAAATCGCCAGATTGAGAACCTACATCAGTCAATCCATAAGAATAAAAAACACAATTCGATGGGCACAACTCTATCGCAATTATCTCTCCGCTATTATTTAGAAATCATTAGATTTAGGTAACTGTCTCTTCTATGATTCAGTAATTTAAATACGACTCCATTCTCAATACGTTATTCCAGCGGACCATTTAGGCAAGACAATGTATTCCATCGAAATTGCCTCGGTATTATTTAGAATGAATTAGTCTTTCAATTTAACCTAAACAAGCTATTAAAACGTTATTTTTATATCTTAAACAAACACTAACAACTGTACCTCTCCCGGCAAAACATTTAAATAGTTGAATTACAATCAGAATTCATTTTAGTCTATTGGTGCATAGGCTGAGATGCGAACCCGAGTCTTCCGCATTGTAGGCAAGAGTTCTAGGCCTGGGCCACCAACACCATATACGCAAATAACCCTATTATTATAATTGTCTGTAGTCGTAAACTCCGGCACGTACTACCGAGACAATTCCCAGAAAATAGCCCTAATTTAAAGGTCCAAGCGTTTCCCCATCGAGGATTCTCCTCACTCTCTCTCGTTGTCTTTGCCTCTGTCTTTTTCATTGTATGTCCCCTTATTTTCTCTTTTCCTTTCCTCTCTTGACTCTTGTCCACTTGTCCCGACTTTCTCCCTTTCTTTTTAAAATCTTTCCTGCTCTTTCCTGCTCTTTCCTGCTATTTCCCCAAGAGCCGCAATAAATATTTGACTCCTGTCTGTCCGCTCTCTCTCTCTGCTCTCTATCTACAGCCAACTGTAAAACAACTGCTACCCCATGTCCTGGGGTCCCGTCTCCTTTACAGCCACCCAATCCTTTTCTGTCTCATCTTCTTCTATGTGTATGTGCTTTTTACTTTCTATGTGTGTGTTCTTTCTACTGTTATCCAATTACTATAGTTATGTTCTACAGTATATCCTCACAATCTATGTGTCTCAGAATTGATGTATATGGCACTACTCCCTATGTGTGTGCTCACCTTCTCTGCTCACAATCTATGGATATTTTGCTATCTTGATGTGTGTTTCTCCTTTCTGGAATCCTTATCTATAGAGGTGCAGACATGAAATCTTACCCGTACAGACATTAAATCTTACCCGTACAACTATAAGATATTTCCCAGGGGTCGTAAAGTCCCAGTTAACAACCTATTTTCTGTTGTATCAAAGGACCTTTAAAGTTAATATCTCATAACTTACTCCGCTATATTAGGCTTCTCTTCAATTTCTGGAATCTATTTCAGTATTGTCTTAATTGGTTGGGTTATCCTGTTTGCATAGAATTACTGCCTATTTCACAAAGACAAAACCCAGTTTATATCCTCGCTGTATATCAATCCATTTCTTGAGGACTTTATTTAGGTATGTCTTTTGAATTTGATCTATGGCTAATACTACATGTAAGGGAATACCCCCCTGTATTGGACAAAAATGAATGGCAAGTCATTGGCATCGGACAAACCATATACACATTGGCCAATACCACCCAATTCGGCGTTGATTCATGCAAAGTGTATTGCAAATGCCATATGGCAATTGCCAGTTGTAACACTTTAAAAATTCAACAGGGGGCGAATCCGCTCCACCGGGGTTTTTCATATTGGAAATGTAACCCAAGTCAACGTCCAAAAGCAAAATTTTGAAAAAATGAATTTTTTGTCAAAAACTTATCACCCCTTTAAAAAGTGCTTTCTGGACCGTTTTTCGAAATTCTTTCGATTTTTTTGTCAATTACACATGTGTAAGAACTGTATGAATATACTTTTGTCCAATTTTATTATCATATTTTTTTTTTTTACATGCGCATAAGGAATATGTTTTGTCCAATTTCAATATGATTTCATAGGAAGTCAAAAGTCAAAAGTCAAAAATGTCAAAATTTTGTAAAAACTTCACACACCCTTAAAAAAGGCTTTCTGGACCGTTTTTCGAAATTCTTTCGATTATTTTGTCAATTACACATGTGTAAGAACTGTATGAATATACTTTTGTCCAATTTTATTATCATAATTTTTTTTTTACATGCGCATATGGAATATGTTTTGTCCAATTTCAATATGATTTCATAGGAAGTCAAAAGTCAAAAGTCAAAAATGTCAAAATTTTGTAAAAAACTTCACACACCCTTAAAAAAGTGCTTACTGGACCGTTTTTTGAAATTCTTTCGATTTTTTTGTCAATTACACATGTGTAAGAACTGTATGAATATACTTTTGTCCAATTTTATTATCATATTTTTAAAATATTTTTGTTTAAAATTGTGCATAAGGAATTTTTTTGTGGGCCAAATGCCATAAGAAATTTGACATGCTCAAAAATCCTGCAGAAATGCAAAATTGACTGGTCTGATGAACACAGGATGGCCGGGCAGTGATAGTTGTTCCTTTCCATCACTCGTTGTGTTGACTTCATCATGTCCATTTTGTGATGTTTTTTCACTATAGAATCATATTGCAAGTGCACGTGCATTTGCAATATGGTTCAATGGACAATTACTATATGAAATTTGACATGCTCAAAAATGCAAAATTGACTGGTCTGATGAACACAGGATGGCCGAGCAGTGATAGTTGTACATTTCCATCACTCGTTGTGTTGATTTCATCATGTCCATTAGGTGATGTTTTTTCACTATAGAATCATATTGCAAGTGCACGTGCATTTGCAATATGTTTCAATGTGCATTTACCATATGAAATTTGACATGCTCAGAAATGCAAAATTGACTGGTCTGATGAACACAGGATGGCCGAGCAGTGATAGTTGTACATTTCCATCACTCGTTGTGTTGATTTCATCATGTCCATTTGTTTATGTTTTCTCACTTTTGCAAAGTCACTGTGCATTTGCAATATGGTTCAATGGGCAGGTACCATCACAAATTTATCATGCTATAAAAATCCTGCAGGAATGTGAAATTGACTGGCCTGATGAACACAGGATGGCCTGGCAGTGATAGTTGTTCCTTTCCATCACTCGTTGTGTTGATTTCATCATGTCCATTTGGTGATGTTTTTTCACTATAGAATCATATTGCAAATGCACGTGCATTGTTGTGCAACTGGTAACCCAAAAATTAAAATATGGTTGTAAATGCATTTACCGGGACTCCTATTGTCCATGCCCGCTATGGGAGTACCCTACTACGGCCCTCTATCTATGGGGTCCGTCCTGAGTGCTTTATGGACTGTTTAAAATATTCTGATGGATACGCATGTTGTGCAACTGGTGATTGAAAATAGGCACCTGGTAACCCCCCCCAAAAATATGCTTGTAAATGCATTTACCGGTTATTCTGATATTAATGCTCGCTATGGGAACACAGGATGGCCGGGCAGTGATAGTTGTTCCTTTCCATCACTCGTTGTGTTGATTTCATCATGTCCATTTTGTGATGTTTTTTCACTATAGAATCATATTGCAAGTGCACGTGCGTTTGCAATATGGTTCAATGGACAATTACCATATGAAATTTGACATGCTCAAAAATCCTGCAGAAATGCAAAATTGACTGGCCAGATGAACTCGGGATGGCCTGACAGTGATAGTTGCTCCTTTCCATCGCTCGTTATGTTGACTTCATCATGTCCATTTTGTGATGTTTTTTCACTATAGAATCATATTGTAAGTGCACGTGCATTTGCAATATGTTTCAATGTGCATTTACCATATGAAATTTGACATACTCAAAAATGCTAAATTGACTGGTCTGATGAACACAGGATGGCCGAGCAGTGATAGTTGTACATTTCCATCACTCGTTGTGTTGATTTCATCATGTCCATTAGGTGATGTTTTTTCACTATAGAATCATATTGTAAGTGCACGTGCATTTGCAATATGTTTCAATGTGCATTTACCATATGGAATTTGACATGCTCAAAAATGCTAAATTTGACTGGTCTGATGAACACAGGATGGCCGAGCAGTGATAGTTGTACATTTCCATCACTCGTTGTGTTGATTTCATCATGTCCATTTGTTTATGTTTTCTCACTTTTGCAAAGTCACTGTGCATTTGCAATATGGTTCCATGGGCAAGTACCATCACGAATTTGTCATGCTATAAAAATCCTGCAGGAATGTGAAATTGACTGGCCCGATGAACTCGGGATGGCTGGGCAGTGATTCTGGTTCATCTCAATGGCTCGTTAGGGTTGATTTCAGAATGTCACTTTTGGTGATGATACCTCACTGTTTAAACATATTGCAAATGGACAAGAGTCACCAGCAAGTCACCGTCCATCAGTCAATTAGATATCATTTTGACACCAAACTGATACCAATTGACACCAAACCCACTTTTTCCAACTCATTTAGAAGCCAACTATCATATATGTCAGAGCAGGCCCATAATTCACAGCGCCTTTAGTTTAAAACATAATAAAAACGTAAAACACATAGTTCCGTTCTAGCTGCGGGTCCAGGTCGGACATTATGTGAAGGCCTATGTGAGGCGACCCCGAATCCCGAGTTTCGGCTCGATAGGTCCTTCGGTGCCCGAGCAAAACCCTAATTGGTGCTGAAAATCCAATTTTTTCAATGCCTTGCTATGGGGTCCTTGAATGAGCTATCGGACCGAAACGTTGGGGTCCGTCTCTATGGCCCGAGCCGGTTTCAATGCACCTAGTCTTTTGTCTCTGAGACTTTTCTAAATGTCGCCATTTTCGTAATGGTCAAAATGAATTGAAGTCATTGCAAATGTACGAGGCTATTTCTCGGTCCGAGAACCTTCTAGAGCCACCTAACTCACCACGCACTATCGAGGTCTAGAACAGGTTTCTAAAGTTTCGGAACTCTAGGTCTGACGGTTCTTTTTTAGCTCAAACAAAGCTAACTATTGGAGGCATTGTCTGTCTTTACAAACCCCAATACGTCCCTCCTTCCAAGTTGTGTGTCTGTGTGATTTAGTTTTCCTTTGAAATTTTATGGGAAAAATGACTGATTTACAGTTCATGGGGGTTGCCTAATCACACATATGAAGTTTTGGACAGATCTGACTTTTTAACCCCTCGAAACAGCCCCTGAGACACCAATTAAGGCACTTCCGGTTGGCACAGGAAGCTATAAGTCAACACATATCCTCACTGGGCTATGCTTTTACAGAATCCTGAGTTTTAAGTCCTTACGTTAAGAATTGACTGATTTACACAGGGTTGAATGCACTGTCTATCAAACTGCAGGCAGGTAATGGAAAAACACTTTTAGGGTGATTTTAACCACTTCCGGTTGGTCCAGGAAGCTTAGAATCAACATAGGTAGACCTCATACTGGCCTGATGGACTGTTACCAAAGACAGGTTCATACGGCATTCATAACTCATATAGACTTCAGGTTGAATTTAGGGGTAAAGGCAATGTATTCCTATGGGGAGAGAAGTCAATGCAAACTCTTTGAAGTAAACACCTTCTTTTAACTATTAAGGGTTAATGCCACACGGTCAACGTTAGGCTTGCACGGATCGGAAGGACCTTAGGAACATACCTGAGGTCGAATTGTGCTTCTCACCCTAACGGTTCTCTCACTGTCACCCAAAAGCAAATGACGTTGTGGGACAGGCTTCATTTTGGGCCTAATTTTCGAATGGTCGCTGCGCTTAGCCCGAGCGAGCTACGGTCAAGCGGGATATCTCGTTGAACTCGGCACGGCCTAGAGATTACGTTTATGCCATTGCCTGCTCTCTGTGTCTTTGAGAACCACACTTTTCACTCCATCCTTGCTGTGTGTGCGTGTGAGAGATTTTCTTTGACATCTGTTGGGAGAAATGACTGATTCACAGTTCATGAGGGTTACCTAGTCACACATATGACGTTTTGAAAAGATCTGACCTTTTTAACCCATGGAAACTGCCACTGTGACACCATTAAAGGCACTTCCGGTTGGCACAGGAAGCTATAAATAAACTCATATCATGATTGGGGTATGCCTTTACAGAATCCTGAGTTTTAAGTCTTTACGTTAAGAACTGAGTTATTTACGGAGGGTTTAGTGAGTGTGTGTTATTTCAGAAAATCATAGAAAATCACAGAAATCTCGCAGAGCTCCGCAACACACTTTAAAAAGATTCGTAAGAACACCCTGCAACTGGATCTGTAACCGTTGAAAAAAAAACACCTATCCGTGAACATCACCAAGGTGTCGTTGTACGATTTCTCTTAAATGACGATAGATAAATGGCTGGTTCTTGTTTTATTGACACCGGAGGCTCCTTGACTTTGACGTGAAGTGGAAAAATAATTTCTCTATTTTCATTTTGGACCTTTAATCCCAGATATATGGTCATAACTCAAAAACTGTTGAGGCCTAGACGCCATCTTGTTCGGGGCCAACTGCCCATTATGCCGCCCCTACGCTCACCGAGTTTCGGCTTCTAAATATTTTCAGTTTTCGAGATAAGGCCCCGTCGTGAATCGTGATGTTTTGTCCAATAGCAATATGATTGCTTATGCCCTCTTGTGGGAATTTCCGGGACATCGGAAAAATGACCTAAATCTTATTATTTTTGTAAAACGGAAACCAAAGTTCATTTGATGACTTCCTGGTAGGTCCGGCCCTGCCGCTCGGCCCGACGCCGTCCGCGAATTTTACAAACGATTTCGGACGTCTAGTAAGGGACCGTACATTTGCAATATGGACTTTCTCACTAACCATACAGGTACTGCCGAAATCTTCCCTTAAGGTATGTTAATGAACCATTTAAGTTATCCTATTTGTACAAAATCCCCATCCTCTCTCTCAACACCTATTTAAATCCCTGCTTTAACCTTTTTGGGATAGGGGGCAGCATTTTCACTATATGTGCATATTATTATTAGTATTGGATAGACAACACTCAGAAGTTTCAAAAACTGTTTGAATGATGTCTGTGAGTATAACAGAACTCATATGGCAGGTGAAAACCTGAGAAAATCCAAGCAGGAAGTGGGACATCTGAGGTTTGTAGTTTTTCAAAGCTTGGCCTACACAGTGGGATATCTATAACGTTGCACTTCCTACGGCTTCCACTAGATGTCAACAGTCTTTAGAAACTTGAATGCGGATTCTACTATAAAGGAGGGGCTCATGAGACCTCTTTGAGTCAGTGGTCAAGCAGAGAGCCAAGCAGAGAGCCTTGGTCTCCTGACAGAGTTACCTCTCGTTCCATTGCTTTTCTGAAGACAAAGGAATTCTCCGGTTGGAACATTATTGATGTTTTATGTTAAAAACATCATAAAGATTGATTCCAGACATTGTTTGACATGTTTCTAAAGGACTGTAACGGAACTTTTCAAGTTTTTGTCTGGATGAAGTGCCTGCGCCTCTTGAAGATTGATTACTGGGCTGAACACGCTAACTACAAGTGGCTATTTGGACATAAATGATGGACTTTATGGAACTTTATGGAACAAATCAGTCATTTATTGTCGAACTGGGATTCCTGGGAGTGCCTTCTGATGAAGATCATCAAAGGTAAGTGAATATTTATTGTGTTTGTTTCTAACTTTGTTGACTCCTAAATGGCGATGACAGGGTGATTAACAAAAGGCTAAGCCGTGTTTCACTATATTTCACTTGTGATTTCATGAATATGAACATTTTCTTGTAATATTTTTTGACCGTTGTGCTATGCTAATTAGTGTAGTTGATGACAATTCTCCCGAATCCGGGATGGGTAGTTCCAAGAGGTTTTAATCCACTTCTCGTGTCAGATTTTGAAATTATGCTTTACAGCGAAAGCAATCTAAGCGTTTGTGTAAGTTTATCGATCGCACGATAAAACATTAAGTACACTTAGCATCAGGTAGCTCGGTCACGAAAATCAGAAAAGCAATCAAATTAATAGTTTACCTTTGATGATCTTTGGATGTTTTCACTCACGAGACTCCCAGTTAAACAAAAGTGTTCCGTTTGTTCCATAAAGATGATTTTTATATCCAAAATACCTCCGTTTGTTTGTCGCGTTATGTTCAGAAATCCACAGGATTGAGAGGTCACGACAACGCAGACAAAAATTCCAAATAGTGTCCATAATGTCCACAGAAACATATCAAACGTTTTTTCTAATCAATCCTCAGGTTGTTTTTAAAATATATAATCGATAATATATCAACCGCAAATGTCTTTCACAGTAGGAGATGGGGAAACAATGGCTGTCCAAATTCTTTTGCGCAAGCCAAACTCATGTGACCACTTGACGCGATGTTATCGTTCTGGCTCATTTTTCTAAACAAAAGTCTGAAACTATGTCTGAAGACTGTTGACATCTGGTTCATATCCCTTTAAATCCAGCAATGGGAGGCTATGAAGCATGGAGTTTTCAAAATAGAAGCCATTTTCCTTAGGGTTTTTCCTGCAATATAAGTTATGTTATACTCACAGACAATATTTTGACAGTTTTGGAAACTTTAGACTGTTTTCTATCCAATACTAATAATAATATGCATATATTAGCAACTGAGACTGAGGAGCTGGCCGTTTACAATGGGCACCTTTTCATCCAAGCTACTCAATACTGCCCCTGCAGCCATATGAAGTTAAGGAGAAGTCTCTTTAATTCTGTGAATAACTCTTGTATCTTTTATCAACGTTTATTATGAGTATTTATGCAACATCAACAGATGTTTTTGGAATCAAAACATTACTGCACGTAAGGCGCCAATGTAAACTGAGATTTTTGGATATAAATATGCACATTATCGAACAAAACATAC